>NC_025691.1:29266756-29341411 GCF_000633955.1 Camelina sativa | reverse complement strand
CACGGAATTAGGAGATGGCCTTTGCTTCTCGGTTGCTCAGCGAGCAATATGGAGATGATGGTGAAGGAATTTGATAAATTAGGTGTTAGAGATAAAAGAATGGGGAAGGTTATACCCAAGATGCCTCAGCTTTTGTTATGTAAACCCCAAGACTTTCTTAAGGTAAAGAAACCACTTTCCAAGATGTGTATTCTCTCATTCTATTGTGCAAGACTATTTCTTAAGGTAAAGAGCCCACTTTCCAAGATGTGTATTCACTCATTTGTAACAGGTTGTTTGCTTTTTGGAAGATTTGGGATTTCAAAAGGAAATCGTGGGTCAAATACTCTGTCGATGTCCTGAAATATTTGGCTGCAGCATTGACAATACCCTTCAGAACAAACTCAGATTTCTCACTCGTTTTGGTGTTTCATCTACGCATTTTCCCCGAATCATAAAGAAATACCCGGAATTTCTCACATACGACGCAGACAAAACACTACTTCCACGGTATCTATCATAGCACATCATACTCAGTGAATCATTTTCTAGCTTATATGTCCCCTAATATAGTTATCATATGCCCTTACAGGCTAAAGTACCTAATGGAGACTGGGATATCAGAGAGAGAGCTTGCCTTCATGATTCGCAAGTTCTCACCGCTATTAGGATACAGCATGGACAAAGTGTTGAGACCGAAGTTAGAGTTTCTGTTGAACAGTATGGAGAAGCCGGTCAGAGAGGTAATAGAATACCCAAGGTACTTTAGTTACTCGCTGGAGAAAAGGATAAAACCGCGGTTTTGGGTACTCAAAGGGAGGAACATAGAATGTACATTACAGGAAATGTTAGGTAAAAATGATGAAGAGTTTGCTGCTGATTTCTTGGGTTTAGGAGAGCTTCGAACTCACCACGAAACGTCTTAGTTATTTTGTAGGCCAAAGTTTCTTTCAGAAGATCACTATGTTATGAAATTGGTGATATCTCTGAGAAGCATCTGCAGTTTTGTCTGTGTGCATTGTTCATAAATTCATATAGCTGCTAGTGTATGTACTTACTGTTCTTGTATACAAGAAAAAAGAAAAATGAATTAAAAAATTCAGTTTATGTGTGTCTGTACCGGTTAATTTTCAGTTTTGTGAACCCGGATCGGTTTTGGTTTGATGTATGTGGACTGGACCCTTTTAGGATAACTGTATGGGCCTAAATCTGGAAATAGCCCATTGGACAATATGTATAACATTGCACAGCTTTTTCAAAAAACAAAAAAAAAACTCGACAAAAATAATTTCCCCAATTTTTTGTATCTCGAAGCGGTTTCTCGCTTACTCTAAGAGCATCATTAATGGGAGAACTTTTTTTGTGTTCTTAGATTAAATATATAGTGAAAATAATGTTAGATCAGTTGTTAAGATCATAGGTAAAAAAAATGGGAGAACTAATTATGGTGTTCTTAGAATAAAGATATAGTGAAATAATATAAGATGTAAACTTCCCTTCTATTAAATCATTCTTCTGTTTAACATAAGAAACTGAAAAAAAAATCAAACATTGTCTATTTACTTCTCTGCAAGACGACTACAATCTTCATAGGATCAAGCTAGACATTTTGAGTGGAAAGTCCTGATACTATATCTCAAAGAAACGAAGCTCAACCATGAATTCTTTCTGTTGTGGGAGAACCAAGCAACAGCCTTGGCAGAAGCAAGCACTTGAATAGCATATTCCATAGCAAATACTGTCTTATCTACAGTCACGGGGTTAGCTCCATTCTTCAGATCAATCTGAATTCCAGACTCCACTCTGAAACTAAACGGTCCAACAATCTGCAACCATCAACTAGAGGCAGCCTGAAAACACCAGTGAATCCAAAACCTGAAAGTATTCAAAACAGAAACTGCAGTTTCCAAAACCAAAACCTGCAAGAAGAAAAAAACAGAACCTGCAGTTTTAAAAACCAAAACCAGAAAGTATTAACTGCAGTTTTCAAAACCAAAACCTGTTGGAACAAAAACAGAACCTGTAGTTTTAAAAATCAAATCCCTGCAGTTTTAAAACCAAAACCTTCGGGCTTTCTTGTAATGTCCATTGAAAGTTTCGTTCTACAAGAAAGAAGGAACGCATCATTTAAGATTACAGTCATGAAAGCAAAGAAGGGAAGAAACATCAAACGAAAGATTACAGTAATAATGCACCATGAATCTGTTAACAATAGAGGACCATGACATCATTATCGACTAATGATTTTCATTACATCTCTAAAGTGAAAGGCTAGCGAATGAAAGAGCTCTGTAGTACCAAGTTGCTAACATACTACCTGTTTTCTATATGGAAAACTAGGAACTTCATGTGATTCAGGAAATGAAACTAATCCATTTGCTCAAAGATAATATAAGCCAACCAAACTTCTCCTCCCTCATCTTAAAACTCTCACATCAATCCTTAAAACAAATAAGAAGATTCAAAAGCTGACCTTGAGTCCAGGAACATAATCACCACGCTTGTAGTAAGATGGACTCTTCATGGCTCTCCATTCAGCAGTTCCCATTACATCTACACAAATCAATCCAATTCAATCGCACCATTACAAAACCTCCAAAAAAAAAAAAGAAAGCAATTCAATCGCACCTGATGCTTCTCCTTCTTAGCATCTATCATCGATACAGAACTAAGACGGGTTTCTCAATTTCTTTCTCGAACGTGAACGACGAAGACGAAGAAGATTCTGATGGTTGAGTATCGGAATCGGGTTGACGAGCGGCGGATGTCGTACACAAGGATCGAGCACGAACGACCAGATTAGAAGAGTTTCTAACCGATTTAAAAGCTCTTCCGATTAACATCACCGCCATTTAATTTCTTCCCTCTCCGGTGACAGAAATGGACTTCTCTCTCACCTTGTAGCTTTTAGTCGGCGAAGATGGTGACCACGAAGCTTTCGCCGTTTTGGAGAGAAAAAAGAAAACGATTTCGAAGAGAAAGAGAAGTAAAAAATTTTCTTTCTTTGCAAAAAATCTCAACCAATCAGCTTAACCCACGTCCTATAAGAACTGAGGTTAAATCAGTTCTTATTGAAGAACAAAAAAAATGTTCTAAATCCACTGTTACAATATTTTCATTTTAAAAATGCCTTGGAACAGCCTCATAGTTGTGCAGATAAAGATGGCCTAATAGTGTATGCTAAGATGTAAAGTTTGTAAACTCAATCATTCATAATATTTTGAAAATTCTCAGAAAAAATTGATTCATCTCTTTACGTATGATAAACATGATTGCTGAGAAAAGGAATTGAGGGAGTCACTAATTTACTGATTACAATCCTCACCGATTAAGCAAAAATGGGAAACGCTCTAGGCAAAGCATCAACGGACATCGGAGGTTTTATCGGCAACATTTTCACAGCACCGCTCAAAGCCACACTTGGAAGATCCTGTTTGTAAGATTTTCTTCTGATCCATTGTCTGAATTTAGAGGAACCAACAACTGTCCTAAATCGTTGATTTGGTTCTTTTTTTTTATCACCATTTTTTTGATGATTTCTCTTTCTTCTATTGATTATAGAGATGTATGTTCGGGACCATGGGATCTTGCATGTTTCATAGAACATTTCTGTCTTACTGATATCGCCAAACTGGTGCTTATGTCAGCCCTCTGTTTCATAAGTAACCTTCTCTCCTTCTCTTTTCATAAGTAGCCTTCTCTCGTTCTCTTTTCATAAGTAACCTTCTCTCCTTCTCATTATTAGATTCTATAAACTACTCTCCTTACTTTTCTTTATAATTTTTTCTTCAGTTTTGATGTTCATCACCCTCTTGTTCAAACTTGGAATCTGCCAGTGTGTTGTTAAAAGCATCTGCAAAATGTCATGCGCCGCTTGTGCAGCGTACTGGTTCGCCATTGGAGAGATGATTAGTTGCTTGTGGCACAGTTTGACTAACGTAAAGCGGGTCCGTCGTAATAGAAAACGACTCGGTGATATAGAAGCTGCCACCTACGATTACTCTAGTGATGACGAATCGAGTTCATCAGTCAGTCCCAGTCGAAGAAAGAACATTAGACCAAAGCCGAGAAGAAGAAACAGACTAGGAGGAAGCAAACACAACCATCGCCATCTTGGCAGCAATGGCAACAACCACCGCCTCATAAGGCTACCGAGTAGACAGATGTCTGTACGAGTTGGAGGCAAATCAAGAAGAATAAGAAGTGCCAGAACGAGAAAATCTAGGAGAGATAAAATACTCAAAGTCTAAAGATGTGGTTGATTAAAATGTCTCTATAGTTCCTTAAAAGAGTCTCTAAACTCAAAAACAGAATTATCTCATTTATTCAGATGAAAATGAAACACAAAACCATTAATCCATGTGAATAATTTTATAACCAACCTCTCTCCCTCTCTATTTGTATATGTGCAAGAGAGTAAACAAGCCGGGGATGGATAAGTAATGGTTCACTTTCAGAGGAAAACCGGAGCCATGACGAGAGTTATAGTCGCGAGCATTTTTATGAGGACGTGAATGGATGGACCGGCTGTGTCCTTGAATGGATCTCCCACGCTGCAATTGTCCAGATGAATTATAATGAGAAATCGCATCTAGGAATACAACTTTGAATTGTGTTTTGAAATAGAACGAAATACTTACGTATCACCAGTCACAGCTGCTTTGTGGGCTTCGCTTCCTTTACCCCCAAGTGCCCCCGTCTCTATGTATTTCTTTGCATTGTCCCAAGCACCTCCCGCGGTGTTTAGGAAAAGTGCCATTAAGATACCACAAACTGTTGCAAACATGAGCATAGAAGCTACAACCTTTGCTCCCAGTAGAGGTTGTCCTGTGTAGTAACCCAAGATCCGAAACACCAAACCTGAAAGAGAGAACAAGAGGTTTGTTTTCGTCACAATCTTGTGGTTTCAATACAGGAAGCAAAAAAAAAAAAGGGACAAAAGAACATTACTGACTTACCAACTACAATGGGTGATGCAATAGCTAAAACTCCTGGCTTGATCATTTCCCTTAAAGCTGCAGATGCGACAATGGCGACACATCGACTATAATCTGGCTTCTCCTTGTACGTCTGTTACAGGATATTGGTTTTGCTAGTCAACAGCAGTACAAGCCAAATAAATAAGAAATAGGGAAGCACTCGAAAGGAAAAATATGCTTACCATTATGCCAGGCCTCTCAATAAATTGTCTTCTTACTTCGTTGACAACCTCTTGAGCAGTTCGACCAACTGCCGCACATGCCCAAGCACTAAATAGAAAGATAAGCATGGAGCCCAATAATCCACCTACGAAGACTTCTGGGATAGCAATATCAACCTAATTTGAACCGAGGATGAGCATGAGAAACTGTTTCAATTTCGGGAATACAGCAAATTTGCATAATGACATTTACCTCTTTGAAAGACACATTAGCAAACGCTGAAACCTCGTCCATATACGCACTAAAGAGAAGGAATGACGCAAGTGCAGCAGATCCAATGGCAAACCCTTTCGTTGTTGCTTTTGTTGTGTTCCCAACAGCATCAAGAAGATCAGTGATCTCACGGACACTTTCTGGCTGCAGGAGACATTTATATTACTTCTACATTAGAATAAAGATGGAACATAAGAGTTTTTCAAGCCAATCATGTGAGATTTTTACCTGCTGGCTCATCTCGACAATCCCACCAGCGTTGTCAGCTATGGGGCCAAACATGTCCATAGTAAGAACATAAGCTGCAGTGCTTAGCATTCCCATGGTAGCAACGGCTGTTCCAAATAGACCTCCAGTGGGAATGCCATTTTCGTCCACTAACCCCGAGGTATTTCCCAGCCAATACGCAGAAATAATAGCTACACTTATAGTCAAAACGGGAAGAGCAGTCGATTCCAGGCCCAAGCTGACCCCAGCAATGATATTAGTCCCATGACCAGTCGAGCTAGCAAGAGCTAACGTCCGAACAGGCTCGTGCTTATAATCTGTATAATATTTGGATATCCAGACAAAGATATAGGCAGTGATGATGCCAACCAACCCACATAGGGCGAAATTGAACCATGCAGATGGAGCTTGTTCAGTGTAAAGCAGCCAGCGAGTCGACTGCGAAACATGAATAATGATGTCAGAAGAATAAAGCGTATAATTTGTTCGCAATTACACAAGGATTTGAGTTTGGCAACATTACCGCGCCAAAGGTCAAAACAGCTAATATAATAGTCAGAGAATATCCTTTCTGAAGTACAGCCATTGGATCCTCTACCGGAGATTTCACACTAGCATCACGTGTTCCCTTGATTGATAGAATACCAATTGATGATATAATCAAGTCAAAAGAATGAACAACTAGAGGAAACAGGATAAAGCCCGATGGATCTGCGTAACAGAAAACGATTTGAGGTTTAATAGGATGTTTATCACCACATACTTTTACTATTCTATGTATTTCCTATCTTCCTAACATCAAATTGCAAAAAATTATGCTAGTTTAACAACCACGGCTATAAATGGTCAGGAATGTTACAGAAAAATTTGACTGCAGTCAAATGTAACTTGCTAAAGGAGTCATGAAAAGTAGTCTTCCTTCAATCTTCATATAATGCATACGCAGATTAATACAACTTATATCGATATTTCAAATCCTAATGAGTAACAATGTACCCTCACATCCTCAAGGAGTGACCAAAACATGCCATAAAGTGTAGATTATTCTCTATACAGAATGTAATTTCTGAGCTTGAACTCTCCACACAACTCTTCCTAACTTTGCATTTCAGATTATATAATCCTAGCAGTGCATTTAATTTTCTCAACATAAGTCAGGAACTCAAACATAGGTTATATATTGCATGAGCCAGAAGTAACTTTAAAGAGAGATGGCTCACAAACCTTCAATTTTGCACTTCTTAGCCATTGTTCCACCTAGTATCATTGCACTGATGATTTCTGCAGCTATACTTTCAAATAAATCAGCACCTCTAGCAGCACAGTCCCCCACATTGTCTCCAACCTACAAGAAAATGAAAATAACTTTAAAAGCCTAAATGGCGAAAACATAAGTAAACCCTTATTCAACTTGCTGGGTATATACTCTAGATTGATACATGCCCCAAACAAGGATGTCATGTTTGGACATCACAGATAATCAAGAAAGTAAAAATAAAAAGGACAAAGATCAAATACCAAATCAGCAATAACAGCAGGATTACGAGGATCATCCTCGGGTATACCCTGCTCGACTTTCCCAACAAGATCTGCCCCAACATCAGCTCCCTTAGTGTATATTCCACCACCCAACTGAGCAAATAAGGCAACAAACGAAGCACCGAAACCATATCCCACAAGAAGAAGAGGCACTGTAAGAGAAACAGAAAATTCAATCAATAAGTCTAACAAGTAAATACCACCACTATCGTCCATGCAAATGCAAATTGTGGTCAATACATCAAGAGACATACATATAGATTATAGGGTTGACTGAAAATCTTAGAATTCTTTAGATACCTCACCTCAATAACGATAAACACAATTCATGACATATTTAAGAAAATACTGCTCATGTCTGAAAATCATCCTTTGAAAAGATAAAAATAACATTTTGACATTCAGGACAATGATTACAAAATATGCACACAAGATGAAAATGGATTCTTCATAGACAGCAGAACAGGGGACTTACGGTCAGTAACATTCATTGAGCCTGGTGTATCCACACCCAACCAAACATAAAATGTAGAATAGAGGATGGCAATACCAATCACAGCCATACCAACAACAACCAGGGCTGAAAACCCACCAGCACGAACAGCTATCTGCATTTATATCTTCCACTTAGTATTTGGAAACATGTACACGTCAGGTAATGAAAATAGCTTAACTACAGAAGAACCTGCAATGCTTCTCTCGCAGAACGTCTGGCGGCACTGGAGACACGCACATTAGCACGAACTGATACCCACATTCCAACATATCCAGCAACACCTGAGCACAGAGCCCCCAAAAGAAATGCAGCAACAGTAATATAGGCAGACATCGCCCTACAGAAAAAAAAGTAATATGGCCAAGCATCATTCACAACAATTCAAAAGATAAAATAAATCTTATGAATGTAGTAATCATGTATCCGCACCTTCCTAAACCAGCAGCCTCTTGCTGGGGAGTTAAGTTACGGAATAGATATATGCAAAGAATCACAAAAGCTAGCAAAATGGCCATCTTTGATATAGTGCTATACTGTGTTCTGAAAAAACCTTCAGCTCCATCACGAATAGCATCTGATATCTATAAGTAAGAGAATTACCTCACAAATTAGAATTAAAGAAGTTTGATGAGAACAACGGAGAAAAGATGTCAACATCATGACTAACACCACAGAATTTGAGTGAGCTTACCTCAACCATCTCTGGCGGGCCTTCATCTTTCGCAAGAACCCACTTGGTTAGATATATTGACAAAAGGAAGCTGATGATGCATACTGTGAAGACGAACACGATGATGGGAGAAGTACTTGCTCCCATGTAAAAGATCGCTCCAAAGCAGAAAAGCAGAATTATAGAAAGGACACGAACATTTAATTTCCTAATAATCCGGAATATCTGCCAACAAAAACAATTGAAGGAAACCAGTTATAACATCACACCAGTTTTGTTTTTTAATACACATCTTAATGATCTGACGCAACCAATAAGAAAAGAAGTCAAGAAAGAGAGGAATTAGAGTAATACCAGTGGACTATAGGTTTTACTACGCATGCTGGGAAAAGCCCTAGGCCTGTCATTGAAAGACATCAAACTGGCCTGCTCAATATCTTCATCCATCATCATGTTTTCAGACTATGGGTAGAGTGGTAATAAAATCAGTGCTATGGGGCAACAACTCCGCCCCAGAACTCAGACGCTGAATTTAGATACACTACAACTTTTTTCTCCAGATGCTAACAGCACATCATAAAACAAGCACAAGTTAGTCTGAAACCTCTAACTCTAGATATATCTATCTTGATTCCAGCTTCTTCAAACTTTCTCAGTAGAGTTGCCACCACCATAAACAAAATTTCTGAAAAAAAAAATGGAAAAGTATTAAGTAACCATATAGCAATTTCAAATTAAATAAAAACAGACTCATCCGAGTAAGGTTCTAGAGTAAGGTTTAGCTATATCTTTCACCATATACCAAGACTGTAAACGCTTATACAATCAATTCCCCAGAAAGAAAGAAAAAAAAAACGCATGAGACCCCTAAGATCTAATCGACTAAGATTTCAGTGTAAGATACTACATAAACAAAATTATAAAAATAAAAAAACGCAAGGGACTGTGCATTCCGACTCTGCATTACTTCAATCGCGTTTAGATCTGACTTCACTACAAAGAGAAATTCACTTGATCTAGACAGGAAAGTGGATAGGCGAATCAACGAAATAAAAAAACAAAGAAGAAGCATACGAAGAGGTTCTCCGGAAACAAACCCTAAATCGGTAGAAACAGAGAAATAAAAAAGAAATCGCGGCTCCGGTGAGTGATCAGAAGGAAACCGCCATTAGCGAAAGCTTGTCCTAGCCGAAGAAGCGCTCTCCTCTTCCACCTCCTCAGTGTCTTTTTTTCTCCGAAAAAAATCCCAAAGACTTTTCAGAGAACTTTTCCTAATTTTTTTTTTTGTTTTTTTTTTACCACTTCACACAGTGGTACAAGTCTAATTTTATGAGTAAGTGACACATCCTATCCAATGACACGCTGCCACTTAATAGCTCGAATTATTTATAATTTATCTAAGAGACCCATCAGTTTTGATATATTTTACATATTAGGTCATCCTAGTATAATGGGCCAAGCCCAACATATGTTTTGCAATTCGGGGCCCATATAATCTGCAGAGTAAGAAAGAACACCACCACTAACGTTATCAGTCCGATCACAGAGCTCGCCTTTTCATCGTCGTCAATCTCCGGCGGACGCTGTACGTGATTTTACTTTGGAAAGCTTACGAATTGCTTAGCCGTTACTTTAACATTATATCTTACTAAGTTTCTTAACATATTCTCTGTTTTGGTTAGGAACAAGCAGAGGATGTTGATGACACTAGCCGCGGCGACGACCGCCGTTTCATTTAACTCAAAGCTTATCTTGTTTCGAATACGTTGCTCGGATTCTAACCCTAAGCGTGGCTTTGGCTCTAGAAAGGTTCTTACTTTGCTTTTGATGTTTCCTTTTGAGTCCTTCCTTTAAAACAACTTATTTTATTGATTCAAAGTACTGAGATAGAATTGTGAAATCTCATCACAGGAAGAGAAAGACTCGGCATTACAGCAAAGGTGTAGTTTTTTTTTTGGTTTGTTTGTTTGTTTAAGCATTCAGAATTCTCCAGTGCTGTCTGTTATATTTTCATATGGACTTGTGTGTCTGCAGGAAATCATCTTCGAAACAGTCTGTTTCTGTACCCAGAAGTAAGTTTAATTTGATTTTTAAGGCATACTGTAAGTAAAAGATGTTGCAGCTCTTCATTATTCTTGTCTGGCTTTTATTTTCGCTGAAGGAACTCCTGCATTTTTTTTTTTGCAGAGGCACCTGGTCTGAGTACTCAATTTGAAGGAAAATCTGGTAGATCTTTCGATATAGACTTCGAGGAACGGCTGGAAAACATCAGAAGGTACACATGTTTTTTTTTATTCTATTGGCTTTAGAAGAATATAAGTAAAAGGAACCTGAAACCTCAGACAATCACACTTGAATTTTAAAATTTACCCACAACGACATGATCTTCCTATTAAAGTTTGGTTCTTTTTTCTTTTCTTGATTTTTTCATCATGTGTCTTGCGTTCCGCTTCCCTAGACATAGTCAAGATCATTGTCATCCAACTGGTATGGAATGATTCTCTGTGACTCTGCTCTTTTGTTGAACTAGGTCAGCTCTTGAGCAGAAAAAGACGGAAGTAGTTAAAGAATTTGGTCCAATTGACTATGATGCTCCGGTCAAGTCTGACCAGAAAACAATTGGTTTTGGTACTAAGGTACACATACATAACATCTTGCAAGTGTTTATTTTGCTTTTGTTCTACAACCACTTGAAGCCTATAGGTACACATACATAACATCGTGACAAAACTTGGTCCCATGCCATGACAGGTTGGAGTTGGCATAGCTGTTGTTGTATTTGGTTTGGTTTTTGCTCTTGGTGACTTTCTTCCCACGGGAAGGTGCGTTATGACTCGTAAGATATTCTAATGTGATCACAGTTTTAAGTAGCTTTACTATAATGAAGGCAGCTTCAAGTCCAATGTCATAACTTTGTCATTTACACCATGTTACTGCTTGTCATTTTTCTTCCTTTTAGGATCAGCTAAGTTGGTTTCCGTGATTCACATTTTTGCCATACCAAGTCACATTGTCAGGTAATTTAGCCGGTCTCAGTTTTAACAAGTTTGTTTTTCACTTTTCAGTGAGAGTCCAACTAAGAACACAACAGTAGTTAAAAAACAGATCTCAGAAGAAGAGAAAGCCACGCTTCAGGTAAGATAAGGGGCTGATGTCTTTTTCATGAAGGCTTTGTTGTTCAAGAACTCTGATAAATTGAATAAAGCGAGAGACGGTGTAAACATTTTTATTATTATTTTTTTTTTTTCAGCAAAGGCTCAAAGATTTTGAAACAACTCTCAATGGCACTCCTAAGGATCAAGCTGCTCTGGAGGTGAGTGAAGACATGCTCTGTTGTGCATACTATTAAATATCTCCTTCATCGGCAATTTAGCCATTCATCTCCCTGTAGGCTGCCAATAATAGAGAACAACTTAAACTAATAACCAGCAGCTAAGGATTTGGAAAATTTTGAAATGCTTTGGTTCCAAAAACTCGTTATCTGTTTTTTCTCATTTTCACCTATTTAGACAATCCTTACTTCTATTTTAAGTTTTGCTTTTGTTCTTCGGGAATGAGTCTAATCTCCACATATCTTGATTTACATGAAACTTTTTCTGTTTGCTTCAACTGATTCACTGAAGTTGTTAATGCACACATAGAAGCTGAAAAAAAGTTACGCTTCCTCTTCTGACTTATTTATAATGCTAGAAAAATTCTTAAAGTTGGGGCACTATGCAGGGCGCAGCTGTGACACTGACTGAATTAGGAGAGTATCCACGGGCTGCTGCATTTCTTGAGAAACTGGCTAAGGTTTGTTTCTCTCATTCTTTTATATTTTGTCTTATGTCAAGTCATTCGTTTCACAAGAACATGCTGATAAGAGACTTAGCTAATAGTGCACAAAGTGGGATTCTTGTTCTGTAGGAGAGACCAACTGACCCTGACGTATTTCGACTGCTTGGAGAAGTAAATTATGAACTTAAGAACTATGAAGGTAGTATTGCTGCATACCGAATTTCAGAAAAGGTAAATACTCTCAAACTTCGTGGATCAAACTCTTTTCATAGCTTTTCTCACTTGCATTGAACTAATAGTTGATACAGATTAAGATGGCTGGAAGAATTTTTTCTTGGGGACATAAGATTTGAACTTATGCCCATTATAGCTGTTTTTACTACCATCTATATGTTGTTAACAAAGTTAGGACAGTCAGTTTTGCTATCTATAATAGTGATGTTCAACTTTTTGTTCTAATTACCCTAGGTTTCTAAAGGGATTGATCTTGAAGTCACACGAGGCCTCATGAACGCGTATTTAGCTGCTAATAAACCAGACGAGGTAAATCTGTTTCCATCAGATATGAATAGAAATTTGTTACCTTTTTGTCTAAGAAGCTTAATCTTAAATACTCTCAACATCTCCTTGGATCCATTTCTTTTCACTTTTGTTGTAATTCTCAGGCTGTCAAATTTCTTCTTGACACTCGTGAACTCCTGAATACAAAGAAAACAAGCACAGCAGACAGTGTTACAGATGAAACAAATCTCCCAATTCAGGTAACTTGGTTTCCTGGAAATGGACTCTTTTAACATTTTATTCTGGTACTGTCTTAGCATAATCAGTTCCTTGTTGAAATAGACATCTCTTCGTGTTCCTGATGGCATATCTGTTTCATATTTTACATCCGAAGAAACCAGATACGATAATGTAACATAGTATGAAGATCTATACTTTTGTGGCTTTTATCTCTAACTGATTTTAAACGTTGGGGAAAATATTTGCTCAGGTTGAGTTGCTTCTCGGGAAAGCTTATTCAGACTGGGGACATATCAGCGACGCCGTAGCTGTTTATGACCAGCTTATCACTGCTCATCCTGAAGACTTCCGAGGCTACTTGGCGAAGGTAATTTTCTCGTCCCGACCTCAAAATAGTTGAGCTACTCAGATATACTTGCCGGTAAACTCCATGTGAAATGGTGTTGTAGGGAATCATATTGAGAGAAAATGGAAGCAGGGGAGATGCAGAAAGAATGTTCATCCAGGTGAATCATATGAACTCATTAAACCTTCTTCATTCCAATACGGTTCCAACTGAGTGAAAAAGATTTATGACACATAGCACCTTACTTATTAATGTGTAGGCACGCTTTTTTGCACCAGACAAAGCTAAGGCCCTTGTGGATAGATACTCCAAACTGTGATCACTCTCTGATTCTGTGTATATAGTGTACTGTATATGTTTTGTTTTTATGATTTTGTTTATCACTCTGTTTTACATATATTTCTAGAATTATAAATAATATATTTTGATTGGTTGGTTTTACATATATTGTGGATAATTCCAAACTGTGATCACATCGGCATGTGAGTTACTAATATGAGTCAGATTGATCTGTGAGACTACTGTACAATACAAATATTGAGACTATTAAGCCGCAGGTAGAACCAAGAAGTTTAGGAACTGCTACCTATACAATACAAAGGTAGCAAAAAGAGCTACACCAAATATGAAGACATTAAGTTCCAACTGATCTTCATATGGCTAGGCATTGAAGCTACGAACCGCAAGAGATCTGGTTTGTCAATGATTCCTGTGCGAAGCGGCTCTGTTTCCTGTTGGTTCAAGACATGGAGGAACTTGGCAATGTTCGGAAGTACCATTTCCCGGCAATGGAGATGTAACAAAGGAACTTTTGACAAAACGCTTCCTTTTTGGATATCAAGACCTTCTGGTCTGCGCAGTTTATATGGTTTCCCAGTTGTTGGTTCAATATCAACCTGAGGCATCTGTTTCCATCTCTTGTGAACAAACCAACCGTACTTATAATCCCCTACTATTGGAGTACCAAGAGCTTCAGCGCAGTGTACACGTAGCTGTTTTTTAGAAAGTAAACTTGGTCAAGAGAGAAACAAAAACAAAATCTATCGCCAAACAGGTAAAGAGGACAGCAAAGTTTAATAAGTACCTGATGCTTTCTGCTAGTAATAGGACGAAGTTCTAACCACGAACACCCATTGATCATAGGTCCTAATACTCTATACTCTGTTATTGCTTCTTGCGAAGCTTCAAAGCCCGAACCTTGCGCCAAAACCACCCTGTCTGTTTTACCATCGTCCAAAAGCACCTGAACACAGGATTTTGAATTATTTTCAGACACAAGCAGTGTGTAAACGAGCAGAGATTATAATGAGATAAATACCTTTGAAAGAGGAGCTGAAATTAGTCCTTCTTTTTCCTTAGGAGAACCAATCACCAATGCCCAATATTGCTGATACATTGCTTCACAAGATTTGTTCCAAGCCTAGGATTGTGCAATATTTACGTGTCACTTAACAATTTTATGCTCAACCTTTCCTTCCTAGACCGTAGTGTGTTTGGTTCAGAATTTCAGATAAGTCCTTCTTACCTTACAGCTTAAGTTTCTCCCCTTGTAATCACTGAACACTGAGTGAAGATGATCAATACTTTCTTTGGTTCGACCCATAACTAAGAGGCCACTAGTTTCCCTATCAAGACGATGTACCTAACCAATGAAAGTCAAATACAAGTCAGAAACCAAAACGATCTATCAAAGATAACTGATAAACCCCCAAAATAAATCGAGTTTACCAATCTAGGACCTTCATCGTTGCCAAAAGACAAAGCTGCAGCTGCAAGTGCATCCATGCTGTTATGTATAGGAACATTTCCCTGAAACAAACAAAGATAACTGAGTATGCAGCTGCTGCTTAATCAACAAGAGAAATGTAACAGCTTCCTCCCATGAAGTCATTCTGCAGGAGCAAATAGAAAACTCTATTACCTTGACTGGAAGCTTAGGTGGCTTATTAAGAACTATAATAGCAGAGTCCTGCAGTAGATAGAAAAATAAGGTCAAAACTTGTATATAAGATCAACAAAAAGAGACCAGTGTAAAACATTAGCAAATCCAGAAGGGTTTCTCAAACTGGAGTTACCTTGAACCTGACAAGTCTTTGAAGATAAGCGATTTCGTCTGCGTTTGGATATAAGGTTCCACTTGGTATAGTGTCATATCTCTTAGAAATCCTCATCTCAGCGATTGACACTGGCAACCAGATTTTATCTCCTACTTGCATTACCTCGTTATGCTTAATCTGCAGATTAAAGTGTACAACGCTACCACTATTCTTAAACCCAATCCACGAGAATTATCACACCAACAACAACAAAAAAAGAACAGAGATCAATTGTACATTTCTCATGGGTCTAGCTCCATCTTCTTTCTCTCTTGAAGTATCCCTACGACCTCGAAACTCCATTTGAACCTACCACAAAGGTAAAACTCAATTACTGTGAATATAATTTAATGGAATTCATTTTAAAGGTCTCTTCATAAAAAGAGAAAACTGCACAAATGTTAAAAATATATTCGCGGAGTCTATCTGAATCTCTTTAAACAGTTCCAAAAAAATAGTTCAATTCAATCAAAAGTTTTACCAGAGGCACTCACAAGGCCCTTTGTGAAATGAGTTTGAATAGCCTTATCATGGATTTCCTCGAAATAGTACTTGACCCAGCTTATGGCTGTGACGTAGTCTTTGCTATCTCCGTCGTCTCCGTTATCAACGGCGTTTTTACCAGGTAATGGATGACCGGGAAATGGCGGCAGGGATATCAACTGACGTGGCAATGGTCCTTGCTTCGGTTGTCCCAGGTGTGCTACGTTGTTTGTCACGCGGATCACCGACGATGGCGGCGGAGCGACTCTCGAGTACCGCCGTGTAAATACGGCCAGGTATAACTGACGGAAGCTTTTCTTAGACTTCAACATGGGAGGTTTATCAGAAGACCGAAGGACTCTATGTCTAGGTCAGAATGCCGGCTAAACGGCGGATCTTCTTCGCGCGCTACGGCCGAAGAAGACGAAGAGAGAACGGAACTGTGAAAGCTAAAATGGGCCTGTTGGGCTTTCAATTCGTATCCAACTTCGGTCGTACAATTTCAGTTAAATAAAAAATCATTGTCTTACTCTACCATGTTCATTCAGTTAAAGCTTCAAGAAATTGTACAGTAAATTATTTTGTGATTTTGCATTCTCTCTTCCAATACCGATTTATTATGTTTACACCAAACCATAAATTGATAAAACAATTCAAAATGATGGTACTATGAGAAAACAACTACATCCAATATAGGTTTTGAACATTAATAACTTATTGAATGAATTGAAAGGGTATATCAAATCAAATATATGACTCATATTGGCTGTACCTTATTACCATCGAAATAACATAAAACAACAAATCAAACATATTACACAGCGCAGCACAAGCACAGCCGGAGAATCATGACGCTCACAGAGCTATAACTCAATCGACCGAACAAACCGATAAATAAAATATCGACCACTATGATAGTTGTTGGTTCAAAAACACAAGAAAGAGAACATGAATGAAACCTCTTTCTCCAAAAACAACCCAACTGGGAGTATTTTTTATACTCGCTGTGGAGACGGACACAGCTTACCGAGTTTCATCCTCCAAAGCACGGAATCCAGCACTGAGGTCGTCGTACAATTTCTTGAATTTTGCCACCAGTGTATCCTCCCCTTCTGCTGGGTCTTCGAACTTCTGCGACCTGTAATTTCCATATTCGATTTCAGACCATTTCATTAGAGAGCTATGTACCAAATTTATAGATAACTGAGGGTAAAACAAATAGTTTGCTTACACTAAACGGTAGAAAAGATCTCCCAAGCGATGCTTAATGAGAGTGTAAGTAATCTTTTGACCGTCCATTCCAGCAGCTCTCTCAACCGCCTGTGTATGACAACATTTAATGGAATTTTGTTTGAATATAGACAAACCAATTGACCTAAATCCCCACTTAGCCTAGTAGATCATTTATGAATCATCTCATCTTATTTACCTGGTTGGCTAGGTTGTAGAAATGGATAATGTTACGCATCATCCACACAGACTTGTAGAAAGGGCAGAATTTGTCATATCTGTCAAAGATTCATCCAAAAGATTCAAATGTGAATAACCGTTGAGAGAGAAAGATAAAGAACTAAACCAAAACGAAGGGATCCAACAAATCTTACGGTGTAAACGCGTTTTGAGCAAGGTAGTCTTCCCTCAATAGCTTAGCTGTTTCCAAGGTGATTTTGTCACCTTCTGCTAACGCATCTTTTCCTACAAGCTGCACGCAAAGCACAATGCGCGGGTCAAACAAGTTCCTTTCAGAAAGAATTATGTGCTAAGACTGACTTTCTTCTATAACTCGAGTCAAGTTTAGAAGCCAAAAGAATATTGTTCAAAACAATAAAATGTAAATCGCTGAGACAAGAGTTCATTAGTCACGACATTAGTAAGTGACCCGTACCTGGACAATTTCATTCAGATCGTCTTCTCTCTGCAACACCTCTCTGGCCTTTGTCCTGATGTTGATGAAATCTGGATCGAACTTCTCATAGAAAGATTCCAACGCCTGAAGAAAAGAAAAAGTAACTTTTTATGTAAACACGGATTCGAGATAGTAAACCAAGATAGGTTTAAACTGAGAATACATAAGCATACCGTTGAATACTTTGAGTAGGAAATCAACCAATTAACAGAGGGAAAATGTTTTCTCTGGGCAAGCTTTTTGTCCAAACCCCAGAAGACCTGCAGAAGAAAAGAAAACCAACCAATATGGAAGAGTAAGCACTAAACTTAAAAGTAGAGAAAAACCATGCTAATACGAGTCTGCTGCAGATCTAAAACCAAACATCATCTGGTTCATCTCAATCAACAATGGAAGATAGAGAAGCAGCCATGAACGAAATAATCACCTGCACAATACTAAGGGTTGCAGAAGTAACAGGATCTGAAAAGTCTCCTCCAGGAGGTGAAACTGCACCAACAATTGTAACACTTCCATCACGTTCTGGTCCACCAAGACATTTTACTTTACCAGCACGTTCATAGAAAGATGCTAGACGAGCTGCTAGATAGGCAGGATATCCACTGTCGGCAGGCATTTCAGCCTAGAAAACAAAGCAAAAATAGGTGTAAATAAATTGAAAAAAAAAAGTGAGATGAGGACAACAAAAACATCCATATAGGCAGCAACAGTGAAATGCAAAAGATTACCAGTCGTCCTGAAATTTCTCTCAATGCTTCTGCCCAACGGGAAGTTGAGTCTGCCATCATACTAACATTGTAGCCCATATCTCTAAAGTATTCAGCGATTGTGATTCCTGGAGTTCACATTAGAAATAATAAAAAAATGAGCATCGTAATTAAAAAAATTGTCATTGGAAGTTGGGAAATGGGCTTCATCAAAAACCATTAACTCTGTATTCCTGAACATTACCTGTGTAGATTGAGGCTTCACGAGCAGCCACAGGCATGTTAGAGGTGTTGGCAACAAGTGTGGTACGTTTCATGACAGATTCCTCACGGCCATCAGGCAACGTCATTGTCAATTGTGGGAAGTCCATAAGAACCTAACTTATGAGAAACCAATCAGATCAAATGTCTGATTTGTATGAACAATTTGCAGATTCAGAATGAGAAGAAACATACCTCAGCCATTTCATTTCCTCTCTCTCCACAACCAACATACACAACAGCATCGGAGTTGGAGTACTATGTATATAAGAACAAATTAGCTTTGGAAATTCAATATATCCAGTAATTAAGTGGAACAAACCAGAGTGTAACAACCTACCTTGGAAAGAGCCTGACTGATAACAGTTTTCCCACAGCCAAAAGCACCAGGAATGGCACAGGTTCCACCAAGAACTGAAGGGAAAAGGGCATCAAGGACACGCTGACAACAGGAAAAGAAATCAATCAACAACACACATCTTCAATTGGCTATCACCGTTGTAAGAAAAACTAATTGACCAATCACCTGCCCAGTAAGTAGAGGAGTATCGGCAGCAAGCTTTGATGCAACTGGCCTAGGGGTACGTACAGGCCAGCTCTGACATAATATCAACCAGACTAATTTAATAGGTGAACCAAATAGCTTAAAAATTTACGCTTGCAAGTAGGAAGATTAAAGATTCATGCAAACCTGAAGCATGGTGTAAGATTTCTTGATACCCTGGAATTCAAGCTCAATCACTGTATCCTGGGAAATGAAAATCACCGACAAACAACCATGAGCAACAAGCAAAACATAATCTACAACAGGAAGTGATTACCAATTGATCAAGTTAGGCATAAATTAACTCAAACGTTGCAGGTAAAGATATCCAGGAAGGTACACATTACAAAATGTATAAATTTATCATTGTTTGAGAGAGTAACTTAAACTCAAACCTTAAGAGAATATTGACCAGCTGGAGCAATGTAAGTAATCTTCCCCATGGCATCCGGAGGAAGGGCAACATGGTGATTCATCAAAGTGTTCTCAAAGACAGTCTGCAATCCAGAGTTATATTTGACTATCAGAAAAAACTATCCCCAGTGTAAACAAAGGAAACACCACAGTAACTGTGTAAAATATGTTCCCTTGCCAAAAGCAGATTTAGGAGAGACCAATAAACTTACAGCATACAAGTCACCACCAGTTATTGTGTCTCCCTCGACTGCAAACACGTTGAATTTAGTTGACCATCAAGATTAAGACCACTTCAATAGACAGAAGTATGCAGTAAAACACATTACCAAATTTATTGGGCTGGAACTCCCAAGGACAATCTTTGTCAAGAGCTGGGACAGACACACCCCGAGGAATGTACACATCACCGGAGATTCTCGCAATAGTCTTCAAAGGCCTCTGTGAGATATGAAACCAAAGAATCGTGAGAAGCCACAGTCTGTCGTTTGTAATGGTAAAACAAATAATAAACGTCAAACACTTGATGTCTGGCAATAATCTAAATCCAACTGAACCTGAATTCCATCGAAGATATTTCCCAAAATTCCTGGTCCAAGCTCCACAGAAAGTGGCTGTAATTAAAGGCCAAATTATATGTTAGCTACAGATGAATAACCCTATGGGAAAAGAGAAAAGAAAAAAAAGAAAGCCAAGATAAAGAGAACCACGAACCTTGTGTGTTCGAAGAACTGGATCATTAACTGTTAATCCCGCTGTTTCCTCGTAAACTGATAAAAAGGAAGTTGTCAAGTATCAACTAAAATATCTTACTTCTACAGAAGCCCATGTGCAAGTAAATTACACTAAAAAGAAGCAAAGGAGAAGAAACAAACCTTGGATAGTGGCAGAATCTCCTTCAAGACGAATGATTTCCCCAATCAAATTATCATGCCCAACACGAACTAACTCATACATAGCAGCACCGGCCATACCATCGGCAACAACAACAGGCCCTGAAACCTGCATCCCAATACTTGTATATTACCAATCTGATTACGAAAAAATGATTATGACAAAAGAAACATGAAATCTCTTAGAACTTATCAGATCAGATCATAAATTCATAGACGAGCTACTAAACCGAGGCGGAATCAACCGATTCAATCACTGAGAACTATTAGATCAAATCTAGTGATCCCACCAATCCCAAAAGCTAACATCGCAGAACAGGAAAAAACCAAATTGAAACAAGATCGAACGGAAATGGGATAATACCTTACGAACGTAACCATACTCGCTCTCCTTCTCATCGTCCTCGAAGGTCGTAAGCTTTCCTCCGTAAAACGCCGGCATTTTCTAAGCAATCAGAGATTCAAAAACTCAAAATCCGATCGACGAAATAATCGAAATTCACCTCCTACAAAATGCCGAGATCCGATCAAAACAAACAACAAATAAGAAATCGCCAACGCCTCGAAATAGAGATCAGAGATCGATGAATAAGAAAACAAAACTCCAGGTTTCGATTCAATAAATCAGAAAGAAACAAAAAGGATCATAGAGAGAGAGATAGAGATCCTAACCAGTGAACAGACAGGAAGAGTGGTCACAAGAAGAAGAGAGAGGTGGAGGCACGTAGATATTGAAAGAGTTGGAGAGAAGTTGATCTGATTGACAAATCGTGGAGCGATCCTGTACAGAACTCCACACGATACGCTCATAGATCTGACTTTGTCGTTAATAGCCACGTGACAATATTAATTTATTGGGCTTTATAATATCTAATTACGGCCCAATAAGTGAGTCCGTTTAGTCAACAAAAGACATACACACGCTTGAGAATATCTCTCTCTCTGATCAAGCCGGAAAAAATCACAGAAAGTGATCAGTTTTATTTTTTTCTCGGGAAAAGTTTTCTGAAAGGGAAAGCAAGTTTTATTATCAAGTCAAGTGGGTTGAGAGAGAGATGGGAGAAATGGGGAAGGCGATGGGATTACTGATTAGCGGGACGCTTGTGTATTATCACTGTGCATATCGCAACGCAACCCTTCTCTCCTTATTCGCCGATGTTTTCATTGTTCTATTATGCTCCCTCGCCATTCTCGGTCTCCTTTTTCGCCAACTCAATGTCTCGTAAGTTCTTTTAGACTAAATTTATCGATTCTCTCTGTTTACTGTGTTGGATTTTGTTCTTCGGTCTCTGATTTTAGCAACCGGGGAATATTATTTGGCTCGTTTGATCTGTGACAGAAAGTGTGATTGCTCTCTCCATATGTTTGTCGAATTAGGGTTTTTTGCAATTAGTGATGTAAGTTTGATTGTGAAATTGATCTGCTTTTAGATTTCATGTCTTCTCCCTGTGGATTTTGGTTTCTTTTGTTACAATGGTTTTTGATGCACATTCACAAACTATAAAGGCATGAACTGAAACTAAAGTCTCTTTACTTATTTTGGGTGAGAATCAGTGGTGCGTCGATTTACTTTAACATGTTTCATTTTCCTATCACTTTACTTTAAATCATCCTAGAATTGGCAATGGTTTCATGATCGTCTGTTCCGTAGTGTATAACCCGTTTCAAGACCCTTGCTTTTTCAACCACATGGTTTACAACTTTATAACTCTTCTCTAGGGTACCAGTGGATCCACTAGAGTGGCAAATATCACAGGACACAGCAAGTAACATTGTTGCTCGTTTAGCTAATACCGTTGGAGCAGCAGAGGGTGTTCTCAGGGTTGCAGCAACAGGACATGACAAGAGACTTTTTGTCAAGGCAAGTGTTTCTTTAGTTACTAACTTACCTTCTTTAGTTACTAACTTACCATGTACAAGATTAGCATCAATCTATTACCCACAGAGTTTCTCTAGAGCCCTACTGTCTGTTACCATATAAATGCATTGCTGATTGTTAACTAAGTAATTGTGTTCTATACTGAAGAGGTTTCTCTTTCGCTTTTCCCTTTAGGTCGTAATCTGCCTTTACTTCTTATCAGCTCTTGGGCGACTCATATCAGGTGTAACCGTTGCTTATGCAGGTAAAGCATTCACATTTCATCTCAAACTTATACAAAGTTTCACTTAAATGTGGAAGAGTGTGTAGTTATCTGATGAGTAGCATTACATACCAATATGTCTGATTTCATAGCATTTAACAGAAATTGGCCATTTGGGAAACCTTCTTCATGCCTGTGTCAAATATTGCAAACCAATGATCTCTGACTAGTTCTTCTCCCTGAAACAGGACTATGCTTGTTCTGTCTCTCCATGCTCTGTCAGAATTCTCAATCTCTTGGAAACTGTGTGCTAAAACGAGGAAATGCTGAGATTTTAGAACAAGAAGCAAATTCTGATAAATAAAGCTGTCGAGCATTCGTCTTTATTTGTTTTTTTACTCATGATCACATGTTCATAGCCTCAGAGTAGCTTCACCTTATGTACACTCGATTTGTATAATGTCTGGTGGAAATTGTAATGATAATGTTTCCCTTCCACCCCATATGTAATTACAGATCCTAAATTAACTGTATTATTCTCTTCACAGTATTTACGGATCTTTAGGCATACACTGCATCAAACAAAACAGTCTGCAAAAAGTGCTATGAGAAGTGAATCTGCAAGCTAATGCGCATATATACACATGAAAACTGTTATAAACATGATTCAACAAACTGTTATAAGGAAGATTACATGAAAACACAGGGCTAAGCCACAACACCTTTTCTTATTTGAATTTACATTTTCAGAATTGGATAGGATCTGATCAGTCTGTAAAAGGTTTGCTTACTCTACCCTATCAAAGAGTCTAAACTCTAAACCATGTCACGTCTTTGCAGTTGCTCTTGATGATTCGAATCTTCATTGATTCCTTTTCTTAAAATCTACAAATCTTGAAGAGCCCGCAAAGTTTTTATATTTGTTTCATCTCTTACCCAAACATTGGTTCGACGAGTTATGGGGTCTACCCTTGCTCGTCCTCAGAGTGAGATGCAGTATTTGAAGTCACCTCCCTCTCCATTGATTGAGGCTGTACACCTGTAATAAAAAACAGAGGCAGATCAGGTTTTAAGAGATGCTCAAAAGACCAAACATTGTACCCCAAAAAAAAAACATCTTTAAGACCACAAGATCGCCACTGAAGTAATGCAAATATCTTAAAGATCATTCTTTTATATAACTGGGTGGGTTATTCGACAATAAGCATCAGCAACGAGTTAACTAACACTACAATTCAACTTCTCAACCATAAAAGAAGAAACTTGTCCCATGATCACCACAATACCTATCGGAAAGACTCTCTATGTTATTATTGATGGTGGTAACCCATTTCCATCAGTGATATCGAAACCAGTCATAACTTTCAACAATAACGATAAGCCTAAATGCACCTAAGTGTTACAATGCCAATGCAGATCATAGATACCGCAAAACTTGGATTCTTGGTATGTAAAAACCAAAGCTTTTATAAAACTACGAATCAGATTCATCAACAACAAAGCACATACGATCAGACAAGAAATATAAAAAAAAAAAAAACCTTTGATGAAGTAATCAGAGGAAGGCCATCCCCGAACAGATGAGAGAGAAATAGATTCTTCATCAGAGATAGGATTGGCCAGCTTCTCAACGAGCTTAGCGATCCCATGAGTCTGGGATCTAGGAGGTGGAACCCAATAAGAAGCACCGGGAACAAAAGGGAGCCAATCCGGAGCGGATCGGCGTACCATTATCCGGTGGACAGCATCTTCCAACTTATGGAGAAGAGGATCCGATTGCGATTGCGATGCGGCGGTATCGATCTCGTAGAGCTCACCTCTACGGTTTGACCGGCGATTCGAGGATTGAGATCGGAAGAAGACGGTTTGAGATGAAGGGAGAAGAGAAGATGCGACGAAACGGCACCGAGAGAGAGAAAGTGAAGGAGAGAACGATCGAGCCATTGCAGAGATTAGGAGACAGAACAAAAAGATGGGTTTGGTTGGAATTAGTTTGGTTTGTTCCTTTAATCTAGTCTTTTTTTAACTAACGGATAAGGAGAAAAGAACATTCTATTTCATTTCTTTTTTCACTCGTTTATTTAATTAGGGGTCCTAATAAATAACATAATATCATATTTGGTAGCTAAGATCTGATAATTGATAAGAAAAGGCTCCAACTTGATAATAATTACAGTATACACCCTTACTTTTAAACACATTCTGATAGAACTACCGAAACTCTTTACCAATAAAATTTTGACAGAGAAGGAAAACAAAAAAAAAAGTGTGTTCTTCTCTTTTTCTTTTTCCTCGGTTGGTTGTCCCAAAAAAAAAAAAAAAAATCTCCACCGCTTTGAGAGAAAAAAGTGGGAAGAGGAGAGAGAGAGAGTGAGATTGAGACAACGCACCAACTGTTGCGCGGCTCAAAGAGATCTCGATCGGGATCCACACGACGGAGATAGAGAGAGAGAGTGAGAGAGTGAGCTACGGATATGGGATCTCAGCTGCTACTTGAGTGTTGCTTCCGTTTCGTCTTCTACTGTCACTCCCACAGCTCCAACTATTTTCCTTGATAGTTTTCTTTCTCGCCGGAAAGCTTATTACAGTACACTCTCTCTCAGGTGCGAATCGACGCCGCCTTCGTTTCGTTTTCCTCAGATTGGTTTTTATTGTCTTTCTGTGATCATCTACTTCATTTTTGGGGGTTTAGGTATTGTTTTGGTACTTGTTCAATCTCTTTTGTGATTTGAGGATTTTGTTAGACGATCTGAGTTCGATTTCTGCTCAATCGTATATGAGATGGAAATTGCTTCTAAATCCCAGAGATCTCGCTGTGTTTCAGGGAATCAGGCTAATAGAACTTGAGATTAGGGTTTTGATTTTTTCCTGGTTTCTGGGACACTTATTTGGTTCCTTTTTGAAAGTTATGGGAAATAGTTGAGCAATTACTTTGTAGATCTCAAGTGATATTAGTGTATTACAAATTCTCAGAATACATATTTAGTAAGTCGCAGTGGTGCTGGATCTGTTGGAGATATGGGGAGGTTTTTGGAAAGGGAAAGTGTCCAATCTGAAGTGATAACTAAACCCATATATATATTTAGTTTTTGGGTCCCATTTTCTCAGCATTTAGGAATCTATCTTGCAGCATACAAGTCCTAGTCATTCTTGGTAGTATAGGATGTTGAAGCTTTTTGGTCGATTTTAATTTGTGGTGTTAGCTAGTGTTTTCGCCTGTCACAGCTCTCTAAATATGCAAACCAAATATGTAAGTATCTTACCCATTTCTCATGGGTTCCTGTTTTGTTCTCGCAGGGATTTGATATCCTCACGTTTTACATTGTTGTGGTGCTAATCTAGTCTCTAGCCAGTTTGAGGTTTCCTGAAGAAATTTTTTTAATGGGTTCAAGATACGCATCTCACCAGCTTAGCAATGGGCTCTTTGTGTCTGGTCGCCCAGAGCAACCCAAAGAAAAGCCTCCAACAATGAGCTCAGTAGCCATGCCATACACCGGGGGTGATATAAAAAAATCAGGAGAATTGGGAAAGATGTTTGACATTCCGACAGATGGGACTAAGTCAAGGAAGTCTGGCCCCATAACTGGAACTTCTTCAAGAAGTGGTGCGCAATCAGGTCCAGTTCCTAATGCAACCGGTCGTATGTCTGGCTCTTTAGCTTCTGCTGGCTCAAATTCAATGAAGAAAACAAATTCTGGGCCTTTGTCTAAGCACGGGGAGCCATTAAAGAAATCCTCTGGTCCGCAATCAGGTGGTGTAACAAGGCAAAATTCCGGCCCTATTCCTATACTCCCAACTACAGGTCTCATAACGTCTGGGCCAATTACCTCGGGCCCTTTAAATTCATCTGGGGCTCCCAGGAAAATTTCTGGTCCTCTAGACTATTCTGGTTCGATGAAGACAAATATGACTTCCGTTGTCCACAACCAGGCAGTAACTACCCTTGGTCCAGAAGATGACTTTTCCTGCATGAAGAGCTTCCCCAAGCCTGTGCTGTGGCTGGTGATACTTATATTTGTAATGGGATTCCTTGCTGGAGGCTTCATTCTTGGAGCAGTTCACAATGCAGTTCTCCTCATTGTTGTGGCGGTCTTGTTCACAGTTATTGCTGCACTTTTCATTTGGAATATTTCTTGTGAAAGACGTGGTATCATAGATTTTATCGCTCGTTATCCTGATGCTGATCTTAGAACTGCCAAAAATGGTCAATACGTGAAGGTCACTGGGGTAAGTCTCTAACCCAAAAATTACTGGTTTTGTGCATTTAGTCTTTGCTACTGCATTGTCATGGGAAATGATGAAATATTATTTGTTCTTCCTTCCATGGTTTTGCTATCCCTACTATGTTTATAACACTGGTTCTTTTATTTATTTTTAATTGAAAAGGTTGTCACCTGTGGTAATGTGCCTCTTGAATCATCCTTCCATAGAGTTCCCAGATGTGTTTACACGTCTACTTGTCTATATGAGTACCGTGGATGGGGTTCAAAGCCAGCCGGTGCTTCACATCGTCGTTTCACATGGGGTCTGAGATCAGCAGAGGTTAGTAGTGGCCTGATGATATTTCAATTCACGGAAAAATGTTCTCTTTCAGCGTAAAATCACTGAACTGTCTCTAAATGCATAAACCTTGCACCTACAATACATTGCAGAGGCATGTGGTAGACTTCTACATTTCTGATTTCCAATCTGGGCTCAGAGCATTGGTCAAAACCGGAAACGGTGCAAAGGTAACACCTCTCGTCGATGATTCTGTTGTCATCGATTTTAAGCCAGGAAGCGAGCAAGCCTCTCCAGACTTTGTAAGGTGGTTGGGTAAAAGGAATCTAGCTAATGATGATCAAATAATGCGGCTTAAAGAAGGGTATGAAACCACAACTTGATGAAAAGAATGATAAAAGCTTGACAGAGTTGCTAAAAATTATGTTTGTCTCTGTGATGCTTCTTCCGCTTGCAGGTATATCAAAGAAGGAAGCACAGTAAGTGTGATTGGAGTGGTTCAGAGAAACGATAACGTGTTGATGATAGTTCCAACGACAGAACCATTAGCAGCTGGTTGGCAATGGAGTAAATGCACATTCCCTGCAAGTCTTGAAGGAATTGTATTGAGATGCGAAGATTCGTCCAACGTAGATGCAATTCCTGTCTGATCCGGTAGTAGAAAGTCTTTCTTTACAAACTTCCACGATTGGTAGACGAAAATCTCACTGTTCCACTTCGGCTTCATCAATATTTTTCATGAAATCTGAAATGTGTTCTTGGTTGGTGGCTTTNTCTTCTTCCACGATTGGTAGACGAAAATCTCACTGTTCCACTTCGGCTTCATCAATATTTTTCATGAAATCTGAAATGCGTTCTTGGTTGGTGGCTTTTCGCTCTCTACTAATGATGATTCCTTTGGTTGGTGATTTACGGTAGTGTTTCTTTTTCTTTTCTCTTTTCCTTTTAATATTTCTTATTTTTTATATCAAGTTATTATTACACTAGGATGATAATGATGGATGTGGATTTCTTTTCTATGACTTAATTTGTGTTGTGGGCACTTTTCTTTGCCTGATGGTTTGTAATTGTAAAGCTCTGCTAGTTATTCTTTTTTCGACCGTATTTGTGATCTAATATAATTGGATGATCTTCGTTTGGAATGTAATGAGCCTGTTGCATGTGAATTGTGTTTCTTAATTCCTCATTATTATCCATCCTAAGATCGAGTCTCTCCAAAAATACTACAGAAACACCTCGTCGCTCAAATGAATAGCAAGCATATAACACACATCAAAGTTCAAACCACCGGAATGGCTAGTTACGAACACTTTTTCTTCACTTATTGTATACATTACTTACCTTCACTGCCAATTTGTACCAACAAAATCAACAACCTTTGGATTTCGGTGAAACCTGGAATTTAGGGAGCTTGAGAAAGAGTACTTTGGACTCGAAGAACCTTTGACAAACTTCAAATATGAAAAACGTGTCTCGATCCTATAAGTAATGATACAGTTATTCAGAGAGATACAACTTAATGGAGACGAAAACACGGTTTTGTAAGTACGCGGGGGAAGAGCCAGCAAGATATAAGCTTTCTTATAACTTTGATGTTGAGATAGATTTCATCAAATGTAATGTTATTTGGATGAAAGAGATCTTTTCACCCTCCAACCCATTACGCGCCGCTTGCGTAAAGACGGGTCCATTCTTTGGCTGCACAGATATAGTTCGCAAAGATGTGAGAGACGCCAACATAAGGTTTAGAAAGAAAACAAGAGCAAATGGAGTATCGTAACGAATTAAACTCAAAGTTCAGAGTTTAGATCACATCACCTGTCTCCACAGCTTCTGCCTCATTACTCTTCCAATGCTTAGCAATGTTCTCAGACAGCGGATCATCTGGGTTTGGTGCACTCAGAAGAGCTTGAATACTTTTTTAAGGATTGCACCCATCAATAGAATCAGAAAAGCAGTCAATGCCTAAGAAACCATTGGTTTTTTGGCAGGATAGAACCTAACGTAATCAGATCATATACCTTAAGAGCACTGTTCGTATTTGTAGTGCAGGGCTCCATTTGTCCTTCAGGATATCAAGACATATTCTTCCCAGCTGTACATGCAAATAGACAAGTTCAGGAGCATGTTGGTTGGTTGTGTGAATAATAAAGGGAAAAAGAAAAAAAAGAGGAAGGATTTCCAACAGACCTTGTCAATGTTAGGATGGTATATCTTTGTGAGAAACCTAACCTGTTACAAAAAAATATATCATTGAAAGAGCTAGCAAGTGTTAGAATATAGA
This sequence comes from Camelina sativa, assembly GCF_000633955.1. Classification (NCBI taxonomy): domain Eukaryota; kingdom Viridiplantae; phylum Streptophyta; class Magnoliopsida; order Brassicales; family Brassicaceae; genus Camelina; species Camelina sativa. Next base: position 29,312,052 of record NC_025691.1, on the reverse strand, counting down.
GAAATGCTCTCTACACAAACCATTTCCAAAAACTAAAACGTTCAAGAACTGAATCCACTAAACCCATATGACAAGAAATGAGACATTATATTTTAAGTCAGTCATAATCCACCCAGAGTCACCGTCCTCAAAGATCATTTGGTATGTATACAAATTCCCAACCAATACTAAATAACTAGATTCTTATAGCTGACACTACCTATATTATAAATCACCACCGGATGCAAGGACTTCATAAACTAGAATGAAAATAAAGGGCCACATATCCAATGGAACTTACCTTGGGAGCAGCCATAGGGTATTCTTCAGGCAAAAAGAGCTCCAACTTGAAAACTCCTCCTAGAAAAGAATTGCGCTATTAGCAATCTTTGTTTGACATAAACATGTTATATGAACATCATATAAAAATTAGGAAGGAAAAAAAACAATTACCTTCATAAGGTGATTGTGAAGGACCAAGAATCATAACATTGAAATAGCGCATATTATCCTCAGAAGGAGAGGCACTTATACCGGGAGCTGCAGCAATCAATCCAACAAAAAAAAATCAGATTATATCTTAAGTCTACCAACCAAATTCAAACCATAGAAATCAACGCTATTGAACTCAAAAAAAAAAAAAAAAAGGCAGGAAGAATCAAAGAGGTTTTACCCGGTTCACTGAGTAGACGTTGAGTCTCCTACCAGAGATCACCCACGGAAAAAGCATGAATCAGATAACAAAGTGACCAGAGATATCAAAAATTCGGTAATTACTCACTCAGCTGAAGTTGCTTCTCGTCACATCGAAAAAAACTCAAAAAAAAAAAAAAAAGAGATGAAAAGGAGATAGGAGAAGACAAAACCTTGATGATTCTTCGCGGCAAATTACTGTTGGCCATTATCGCTTGCCGCCGACTCCTCCGATCGATCTAAGAGAGAGAGAGAGAGAGAGAGAGAGTTAGGGCTTTTTTTTTAGGGGGAGCTGATTGATTTGATAATGGAGAACAACGAGTTTCGTCGTCGTCGTGTCTCGAATCTGACGACGTGATCCTCGATGATGATTTTTAATTCGATTTCCTAAATCTATCTCTAAATTTCCACCCACACTCAGACAAATGAAAATAAATAAATAAATGCAATTTTTGTTTATTGCAATTTTGACTTTTGTCAAAACTGTCTGGTGGGCTTTTCTGTCCATTAAATTCCTTTATATGAGGCCCATATTTATTAAAGGGCCTGTTATTAGTAATTTATTTCTATTTAGGATTTTTTCTTCTCCCTAAAATATTGATGTGGTAGATTAAAATAAGAAAATTTGTTAAAAATGCAACAATCGATTTGGGGAAAAAAGAAGAGGGTAACAATGTTTTTAGTTCTCTTCTAATTAACTACGTGAGGTTATAGTTTAACCTTAGTTAACATTTCATCATTAGAGTTAACAGTTGTTATATCGTAAGTATTGATCTACCATTATTGATAAAACGAAGGCTTTTAAAGAGAACGAAAATTAAACCAGATATGTTTTGGAAATTTAATAATTAGATTAATTAAACCGCAAAAAAAATATTAGATGACGTATTTTTTAGGTTTTTTCCCAAAAAAAATTGGAATGATTTTTTTACTTTAAATTTTCTTTACATAGCAAGCTATCTAAAGTCTATATTTTCTCTTTCAACCTAAAAGTAATTATAAATTAATTTACAAATAAAACTTTAATTTTTTTTTAATATATGTAAAATTGGCAAAGCATCAATTTATTAGAGACAGAAAGTATAAGTTTATTTATTTGTCTAGTAAAAGTATGAACACTGCATAATGAATACAGAGATGATGAATAGTATTAAAGTACTGTACTAGACGTATACTTATTTTTTTATGAATTCGAGTTTCTAAGCGTGATATTCTTTAATCATTTTACTATAATTTTATTTGTATATTAACAACTCAATAACTATCATATACGTATTCAGATAAAGTTTTTACTTTTCACTAAGTCGTACTATTCTTTTATATACTAAACACGAGTTGGCTGGCACATGGACCCTGAAAATAATCATTAACAATTGGAAAAAAAAAACGTTGCCAAAACTCAAAAGGAAAAATTTAATAAAGTTGAGCCGCCGGGTAAACCTCTTTGAAAAAGAACTCTCAATCCATTCATTGTCCGTTTATATTTTGTTGTAAAGCATCTTCAAATTTCTTTAGATATTTTCTTCATTTTGTTTATAGCTAGGAAGATATATTCTTCATTAACAGCCGTCTAACAATGAACGATGAGAAAATTTTGTGTTTTGTCAACATATATAACTATATAAGGATAGTTATCTCAAATTGCATGTGCTTGAATTATTTCGAATTATATCTCTCAATGCTAACATGAGTAGATAAATAATTAAAACAAATCCAACGGGACGACCAAGAGCATATTCCCGGTGGCTCGTAATCTAAAATGTGTACGTCGGCCCTATCTGAATGCGCGATATATTTGGGTTCAATACCCTTTCGACATACTCTAATATATATATATAATGCAAGTATAGTTAAAACTAAAACCCGACAAAACAAGTATAATAAATAATGACTCACTTTGTGTGAGTCATATGTTATATAACTTATAAAGTGGCTTTTAAATGAATATTTTCACTCTATACCCAAAAGAATCAATGGATTATTGTACAAGTTGTTTCAATTTTGTATACAAGTTTGTTTCACTTCACTTTACACCGAATAGAATCAATAATTTATCACACACCCACTAAAGTGACGAGGTTTTCCTTTGGCTCCTCCTATAAAAAGAAGCTCACTCTGTATACCCAAAACACACCAATATCCATCAAACACATATTACAAAAAATGGAATTCTCAGTCACATTAGCTCTCTGCTTCACTCTCTCCATCACTTTGATCGGAGCACAAGCCAAAGTTCCCGTCGACGATCAATTCCGAGTGGTCAACGAAGGAGGCTACACCGATTACAGTCCGATCGAATACAACCCCGACGTACGTGGCTTCGTCCCCTTCAGCGACAACTTCCGTCTCTGTTTCTACAACACAACCTCAAACGCATACACTCTCGCTCTTAGGATCGGAAACAGAGCCCAAGAATCCACTCTGAGATGGGTCTGGGAAGCAAACAGAGGCTCACCGGTCAAAGAAAACGCGACGTTGACATTCGGCGAAGATGGAAACCTTGTACTCGCCGAAGCCGATGGTCGTGTGGTATGGCAAACGAACACGGCTAACAAAGGCGTCGTGGGGATCAAAATTTTAGAGAATGGCAATATGGTAATATACGATTCCAATGGAAAGTTCGTATGGCAGAGCTTTGACTCTCCGACCGACACGCTTCTCGTCGGACAGTCTTTGAAACTCAACGGTCGGACCAAGCTCGTAAGCAGACTGTCTCCATCGGCCAACACAAACGGACCGTACAGTCTTGTCATGGAAGCCAAGAAGCTAGTCTTGTACTACACGACAAACAAAACCCCAAAACCAATCGCTTATTATGAATACGAATTCTTCACCAAGATTACACAATTACAGTCTATGACGTTCGGAGCCGTGGAGGATTCCGACACTACGTGGGGTCTACACATGGAGGGTGTGGACTCTGGTTCTCAATTCAACGTTTCGACGTTCCTCTCGCGGCCGAAACACAACGCGACGTTGAGTTTTCTTCGGTTAGAGTCAGACGGAAACATCAGAGTTTGGAGTTACAGCACGTTGGCAAGTTCCACAGCTTGGGACGTGACATACACGGCGTTTACTAACGTCGACACTGATGGTAACGACGAGTGTAGGATCCCTGAGCATTGTTTAGGGTTTGGTCTGTGTAAGAAAGGTCAGTGTAACGCTTGTCCTAGCGACATAGGTCTTCTTGGTTGGGACGAGACTTGTAAGACTCCGAGTCTTGCTAGTTGCGATCCCAAGACATTTCATTATTTCAAGATCGAAGGAGCTGATAGTTTTATGATGAAGTATAACGGTGGATCATCGACGACGGAGAATGCTTGTGGGGACAAGTGTACGAAAGATTGCAAATGTTTAGGGTTTTTCTACAATAGGAAGAGTTCGAGGTGTTGGTTGGGTTATGAGCTCAAGACATTGACCAAAACCGGAGATTCTTCGCTGGTTGCCTATGTCAAGGCTCCTAATGCTAGCAAGAAGTCAGCTCTTGCCATTTGAAGTCTAAATTAACTAATGTTTTTGTGAGTTGTTTTGACGAATAATAAGGCTACGTTTGTCGTTTGTTTCTTCTCTTTTTCTAATAAATTATTGCTACTGGTTTATCTTACTTTTTTTAATAGCCTGTGTCGATGCTTAAGCTACATCGTAATAAAATTAAGTGAAACTCATTATTATCTACAATTCAAATGTTTTCAGATTTAGTATCATCATAAAATATTATGCTTAGTCAGTGATGCAGTAGAACTTACGTGCACATAACACTTTGTTTCTCAGAACTATGATTACTTAATAAGATGCGTGCTACGACGCCTTGACGCGGCGTCACCTTAACAGAGACGGTCTTCTGTCTCGCTTTGCTTACCAGTTTATTACATATATAAAGTAGAGATATCTTTAAGTACATTTTTGTGTCATTCTCTATTCTTTTTTATCTTTGTATGTATCCAAACCAATCTTAACTAAATTTTCAAAAGTACTCATAACCAAACACAATCATTTTCTTATTTGATAATATTAATTTCCTAAAATCTATCTATCTAATTTAATTAAATATGTTAGATTAAAATATAATTCTCCTTTCACTTTTATTTAATCTTATATTTAATTATTTAAATTAATATTTAATACATAAAATTAATAAAATTTTAGATTTTTTTCAGCATATAATGTGATTTGAATTTTTATAAACAGATATTTATTAAAAATTGTCTTAGGATATTTGTAATCAAACAAGTATATCCACATATAGAGCTCGGAATACATTTTTGGAGTACAATAGGGTGCTATCATTTTTTGCCAACTTCGGGTCGGGTTTTTAACTAAAATTATAACCGATTCAATTATCCGAATCCTCCTTAAGATTGCCGAATATTTTGGGCCGGTTTTTAATCTATAACATACTTATTTACATCCAATTAATGTCAATTAATGCCCATTGTATCTTAGGAAATATCTAATTTGCATGACGACTTTTTAGGACCGAGTTTGACAAAGGAATTGATAACCCAATTTATGTAATCACATCCTCTTAATCACATCTCTATAATATAGCAACTAATTCAAGATGAATACATCTTAGGAAATATCTAATTTGCGTTTAATAAACGATTACATATTTGGTAAGATCTTATTAGCTTTAAATGTACACTATTAATCCAATAATATCAATTGAGAATCATAATAAGAATATGTCAGATCATTCATTACTAAATCATAACTAACAAATCGTAAAATGTATATTCTCAACTTGCGAATCAAAAGTTTCTACAAAGCTCTACCTACAACCGTTAACAGTATATATATCAACAAAATAATAAACCGTGGTGTATTACCCGTACACCACGGGTAAAACCTATTTACATATACATAATTATATAGTCTTTTAAATATCATGCAGAGTTTTAAAACTTTACATCGTTTTCATTGTTAGCTCTTTATTTTTAAAGTCAACTTGAAAATTTGCCAGGTGTTATTTGTAGTTTATCCATATCAACCAAACGCTTTCGATTGCATTACTTTTGAAAACGTAATCAATTATTGAACTTTTGAATCAAACAAAAAAAAGTTAACTATGGAACAAAAGGTACAGTATACTTAGCAGTTAGCGCTATTCTTCATTTTTCTTTCTTTTTGTCAATTGATTTAGTCTAATTAAATCGATGGTACAAATTAAAGCCCAAACCAGAGAAATAGTGTCTATCAATACAAAATTTTAGTACAAAAATCTAGCGTTTGGAACAAAAGAATCGGTTTTAATTAGTATGACGTGGATTCCAACATCTGGTTGTTGATGGGTTGGTACTGTGACAAATTGTTGTTCTATATATCGAGCATGCCCATAAACATTTGTTACTATGAAACATTGGTACAATTGGAGCTGAAGTAGATACACATGCATAGCTATGAGTTAATAAGTTTCTAGATCTCATCTCCAGACAATGCCTTTTTGGGGTGGTTTGGTTCTCAAGTGATGCCTCTCTAAAGAGGCGGCTTATCTCGTCCTCACGCTATAGTATGTGAATAATTATAGGCTTTTGTAATTGTTTTGTCGGTGGAAATGGTAAATAATATGGGTTGGTAATTGATTGGCATGTTAGTCTGGCTGGGCAATGAATATATATTTTTATTTTCTCATAACAGTTGGTCGATATTATTGTATCTCTGTCGTAATACTCGCATGTAAGCAGTCAACAAAAATTAGTATTTTTAACGGCTTTTTTGTTCCTATGATAATTTGCGTTATGTCTATGTTGATATGTTTTGTAGATAATTTCCTTTCTACGCTATCTATTCAATGCGATAATCTTAAGAGCTTTACGTACGTTGTGAGCTGTGATTAACTTGTCTTAGCTAATTTACAGCATCGTATAAATATTTAAAACAAAATCACATGTTAAAATTCATTTTCATGAGTCAAACTTTTTTTGGAATCCCCACAAATTTTCAGAACAAAAAAAAGAGAAACTCTTTTGGGAATATTGTTTTTCATCTAATAGCAACTTAAGCTTAACAAATTATCATCTACTTAAAAACTTATTGTTTTATTTACGACATTAATTATACTTTTATGGGATATGCTAAATACAAGTTGGCACATGGACCCAGAATAAAATGTTGCTAAAAATAATTTAAAACAAAAATATATATAGCCGTCGAGTAAGACCCTGTTACCCCACACACCTGGCAAGCCGCCGGGTATTGGGACACACATGTACACTAAAGCTCCGATCTGGACCACATATACAGTATTTAATTCTTTATCCATTGTCCGTTTATTTTTGTTAAACACCTTCAGATTTATTAATTAACCAAGTAAGTGGTCAGAATAGTACAGATTTATATCAGAAAGACAATTAACTATTAACCTTAGTTATCTTTAGATAAACTATATCAAGTTGCATTTATTTGAATTATATCGAATTCTATCTATAATCTATGTGAATGCGACGTGAGTCAATAAATAATTAGGATAAACCCAACGAGACGATATAATCGAGTATGAGCATCTTCGCGGTGGGGCTCATCATAAAAAGTGGTTGGTCGGGCGGTCCTAATCTAAACGCGTGATTCATTTTGTTCGATTCAATCCGCAGCTCTAGTTAGTACCATTTTCGTATTTATTTCACTAATGTTGATGTGCTGTGCAAGAAAGTATAATAAAATATAACTAAAAAGTATTAACTAGCTTTGAAGAAAAACATGTCATACTTCTGATAATAATAAATTGTGTAGAAGATCAAATTTGTATTACTATAGGAATAAATAACAAACTGTAATCGTTGACTGGGTTTTGCTTATCTAATCGTGCACGGTTTAGCATTGAGATTAAGATAAGCTCTTTCAAAAATGTTCGAAAACATTCAAAAAGAAGAAAAAAAAAAACTTCGAAACAAAACCAGCAAAACCAGTAGATTATAGGAAAACAAAGACCAAAAAAGTCGTTTAAAGTACTCTTTAACAAAAAAATACTCTCAAAAATATTATTAAAGCAAAGACTTCCTTGGCTCTCCTATATATAGAAGCTCTCTCTGGTTACCCAAAACACATCAATATCCATCAAACACACACATATAACAAAATGAATTTCTCAATCACATTAGCTCTCTGTTTCACTCTCTCCATCATCTTGATCGGAGCTCAAGCCAAAGTTCCCGTCGACGATCAATTCCGAGTGGTCAACGAAGGAGGCTATACCGATTACAGTCCGATCGAATACAACCCCGACGTGCGTGGCTTCGTCCCCTTCAGCGACAACTTCCGTCTCTGTTTCTACAACACAACCTCAAACGCATACACTCTCGCTCTTAGGATCGGAAACAGAGCCCAAGAATCCACTCTGAGATGGGTCTGGGAAGCAAACAGAGGCTCACCGGTCAAAGAAAACGCGACGTTGACTTTCGGAGAAGACGGAAACCTTGTACTTGCCGAAGCCGATGGTCGCGTGGTATGGCAAACGAACACAGCTAACAAAGGCGTCGTGGGGATTAAAATCTTGGAGAATGGCAATATGGTAATATACGACTCCAATGGAAAATTCGTATGGCAGAGCTTTGACTCTCCGACCGACACGCTTCTCGTCGGACAGTCTTTGAAACGCAACGGTCGGACCAAGCTCGTAAGCAGACTGTCTCCATCGGTCAACACAAACGGACCGTACAGTCTCGTCATGGAAGCCAAGAAGCTAGTCTTGTACTACACGACAAACAAAACTCCGAAACCAATCGCTTATTATGAATACGAATTCTTCACCAAGATAACACAATTACAGTCGATGACGTTCGGAGCCGTGGAGGATTCCGACACAACGTGGGGTCTACACATGGAAGGCGTCGATTCTGGTTCTAAGTTCAACGTTTCAACGTTCCTCTCGCGGCCAAAACACAATGCGACGTTGAGTTTTCTTCGGTTAGAATCGGACGGAAACATCAGGGTTTGGAGTTACAGCACCGCAGCGACTGCGACTGCTTGGGACGTGACATACACGGCGTTTACTAACGACAACACTGACGGTAACGACGAGTGTAGGATCCCTGAGCATTGTTTGGGGTTCGGGTTGTGTAAGAAAGGTCAGTGCAACGCTTGTCCTAGCGACAAAGGGCTTCTTGGTTGGGATGAGACTTGTAAAACTCCGAGTCTCGCCAGTTGTGATCCCAAGACATTTCACTACTTCAAGATCGAAGGAGCTGATAGTTTTATGACAAAATATAACGGTGGATCATCGGCAACGGAGAGTGCTTGTGGGGACAAGTGTACGAGAGATTGCAAGTGTTTAGGGTTTTTCTACAATAGGAAGAGTTCGAGGTGTTGGTTGGGCTATGAGCTCAAGACATTGACTAGAACCGGAGATTCTTCGTTGGTTGCCTATGTCAAAGCTCCTAATACTAACAAAAAGTCAACTCTTTGAGGTGTGAAAGTCATATGAAATTGTTGTGGTTTAGTAACGTCAAATTTCGTTTGTTTATCTTTTTTTAAAAAAATGGTGTACTGATTCTCAAGCTAAATCGTAATAAAGTGAAGTGAATCAATCTCTGATATACGTACGTATCTAGTATATTCATAAAACACGATGCTTTGTCAGTACCCCCACATGCACCCAATGTATCATTATTATTATTTATTTTCTATTTTTCTACGAAAATTGAAATACTATAATATTAAATAGTGTTTTATCTTATTTCTTTTTTTATTTTTCGATTTTTTCACATATTATATGAAATAAACTAGTAAACAATTTGTGTTTCTTATTTTTCTCAAAGTCAGTAATCAAATCCATTCTTTCACAAGTATTTCGGGCGCCATGAACAAAGAAGAAAAGATATACAGTAGGCAGTACTGACAGTAGGTTACATGAATCTCTGACTGTTGTGCCTTAAAAAAAATTACCAAATAAAGGAAAAGGAAATAATAAAACGCCAGGTAGACACCAGCGTCAAAGTTGTTTGACTACCGACATTGTAAATTTAATCTGGACCGTCTAAAATACGAGTGTGAAAAGATTCGGATAGAAGGCCCAAACATTTTTGAAATTATCTTCTAGTTGGGCCGGCCACTATAACAAAAAAGGAAATAGCAAAAAATCTAATAGATTAATAGGAAAAGAAAAATAGTGAAATAGATAGATGAATCTAACGGTTAAAAAAATAGGAAATAGGTAATCAAATCCTGACCGTCGTATACCTTATCTATATATAAATCGCTCCACTCAAACCACATGTACATCTTCATCTTCTTTTTTTTGTTTGCTGTTGTTGTTTCTCTCTGTTACTGCTGCGTCTGTAAGCAGGTGTGATATTCTTCTAAACCCGATGACGCGTCTCTGATTTTGCTTTCAAATCGAACATCTCCTTCGTTCCTACTTGTGAATTTTTCTAGGGTTTCGCCTTTCTCAATTGCATTGCATCGGTAGCTTTTTATTACGTTCATGCCTCGATTTTTCACCTCTTCGCTCTTCGCTCTTCTTCTTCTTCTTCTTCTTGTAACTCGTATTCTCTATTTCGTTATCGCTTCTGAATTTTCACTTTGGGTTTCTAAATTGGATCGATGCTTTTTCTCTAATTATATGTTTATTTACTTTGTCCCTTTTGTTTAGTTGATTTAGATTTGTGGTGGAGGATCCTACGACTGATCGGTGGTGGTTTTGACAGATCGTTTCTCTTCTAGGGTTTGGTTTCTAATTAAATTGTATTGTTCAAGGCTTCTTTTTAATGTTCATCTGGTTTACTTGTTGTCGTTCTATTATTTCAGGTTTTGGATGATGTCTTTTTCGAATTGTGATGGCTTTGATGGACGCGCTTGCTTCGCTTCTTCTCTGTGCCAACGTCTATAGGGGTTTTGGAGGATCTTTTGATCGGTAATGGCTTTTACTGATTCATGTTATTCTTCTAGGGTTTTGGTTTCTAAATTGAATCATTCAAGGCTTATTATTATGTTCATGCGATTTTTACCTCTTTGCTCTGTTATTTTAGATTGTGGAAGAGGATGCTTTGATCGGTCGCTGATTTGTCTTCTCTGCGCTACATCTTCAGGTAGTCTTCTTCCTCTTAACCAACTTTGTTTTTTCTTTCTATATAAGTGAAGGAAACATATCTAACTCTCTTTGATGTAGATCGTGGAATTACTAAGTGGGAGATTCGAAGAGAATGAAAACATTGCGGCAGTGCGTATGATTTCTCAGTTAAACTTTCAGGTTACTTCGCATATATATCTATACACCTTTTGGTCTACCGATTGTTTTATTTAATATTGGCTAATGTTGGTCCTCTGTTTCTTGTGTACACACATTCAGATGAGAGATGATATGAATGTGTGCTCCCCCGCTTCTGGATTTTTACTCCTCCTATATGTGGTTTATTCAGGTTTGCGTTCCTCTACCTAATTGTTTTCATTAACTGGACTTTGAATTATGGCTTCCTGAGTTTTGGACTGTGCCATCAGGGAGTTTTCAACATGATTTGATGTGATCTTTTTTTTTTTTTTAAATTGGATTTTTCAGGTTTCAAAGTAATGTAGCTGATCTTCCTAGTGACGCTTACATCGACATCTTTAGCCTAAGACCTTTTCTTTTGTTATAGATAGTCGAGGTTCTATAAGAGAAAAAGCAACAGGTTACTAACTGGTCTCTTGGATCTGTTACTTTAGATTGTGGAGGATGCTTTGCACGGTCAGTGATGGTTCTGATGGAATTTGTCTTCTCTGCGCTACATCTTCAGGTAGTCTTCTTCCTCTCTACCGATTTTTTCTTTTCTTTTCTGTATAAGTGGTAAAATATCTCTGTCTCTCTTTGATGCAGATCGTTGAGGCACCGAGATTACTGTGTGGGAGGTTCGAAGAGATAAAAGAAAGCATTGTGGGATTTGCGTATCAGTTCTGAATTTAACTTTCAGGTTAGCTCGCATTTTTACATCTTTTTTGCTCTAGACGCATATCGTTTTGCTTCTGAATTTTTACTTTGGTTCGGTTGTTTTTTCTTCCATGTTATTTACTTGTTGTTTTCGTTTTGTTGGTTTAGACTTGTGGTGGATCCTACGATTGATCGGTGATGGCTTTGACTGATTGTCTTCAGGCATTCTCATGGGTTCCTTGCTCTAAACACATCTCTATTATTTGTTTCTGAATTTTCACTTTGGTTTCGTGGTTTTTTCTTCATGTTATTTACTTGTCGTTTTTGTTATTTCAGCTTTTGAATAATGCTTTTATCGACCGGTGATGGCTTTGATGGACACGCTTTTCTCTGTGCTACATCTTCAGGGGGTTTTGTTCTTCCTCTTAACACGTCTTTTAACTTTTTTTAGTTTTGCTCTTTATGTTTCTTTCTTCGTCTTGCAGTTGTTTTGGAAGAATATTATTGATCTGAGCATCGCGTATTAGTTCTTCTCCATGCACGTATTCAGGCGTTCTCACATGTTCCTTGCTCAAAATCTCTAAATGCATCTCTATTTGCTTATTCGGTGGTTTTTTTCTTCTAACTACATATTATTTACTTGTGTTTTTTTGTTATTGATTTAGATTTGTAGAGGATCCTACGATTGATAGGTGATGGCTTCGACAGATTGTTGTCACTCTAAATCATTCTTCTAGAGTTTGGATTCTTAATTGAATCTGGGCTCCTCTGATTTACAAGGTTGGACATGTGGTTTATTCAGGTATTTCCTCCTCTTTCTCTTTGGAGGTTCCATCTCTGGAGTTTGATTCGTGGGTTTCTTTTGCTTGTGGTTGTTACCCTTCTGTGAATTACTTTTTCTTCTCTTCTGATTGCTCTCTGCTAATTTATTTATTTTTTTTTTTTCTAGCTTATGGTTTCTAAATTGCATTGTGGCATCTTTTGTTCATACAATATACTTCTCGTTCTGTTATTTCAGATTGTGCAATATGCTTTTATCGACCGTTGATGGATCTTTGTGACGCGTTTTCTCTATCCTAGGGTTTATTCAGGTCTTCAGGGGGTGTTCTTCTCTGAAATTTGTTTTCTTCCCTACGTTTCTAAATTGTATTGGTGCTCTTTCTCTATTTTGCGTCTCGTTTTGATTTTTTAGATTGTGGATGATGCGATGATCGAATGTGATGGCTTTTATTGATCTTTCTCTTCTGGCGGTTTTCTGTCCCTTTTGCCAACTTTTAATTTCTGAGCCAATATTCTCTCTTTGATGCATTGAGTCTGTTCTGGTAAATATCTCTTCTTGTCTATCATATTTTTAGGTTTCTTATCTGCTACATCTTTTTATCATCTTTTCGAATATATGTTCGTAGTACAACCACAAATTCCTCTGTCCTGTACTCCTGTTCTGTCTCAGTTTATCTTGAAGGATGTCTTTCTGTTGTCGCTTCCTGTCACCTCTTTGGCTGTTATTTCTTTTCCCTTTGATTAATCTTTGGTGTTCTAAAATTAGCTCATGTTTCTCTTTTGTTATTTTTTGGAGAAATTCTTGAAGGGATGGATTGATTGCATATAGTTTTGTGTTTCTGGTTACTTCGCATACACCTCTTTTACTACATACAGATTGTTTTATTTAAGATTGGCTATAGCTGGTGAGGTATGATTTGTCCTGTGTCTGAGTTTCCCTGATTTTCTTCACCACTCTGTTTCTGTGATGTGTACTCACTCTTAGATGAAAGATGATATTTGTCAGCGATCTGTTTGCTTTTTACATACTTCGTGCATTTCGAAGTTTTGCTTCCTGAGTTTTGGACTGTGCCACCGGGAAGTGTTCAAAAACCTGGACTTTCTGGTACTGGAACAGTAATGTTTCGCATCTTCCTAGTGATTATGGCTTTTCTGCTTATGCCTTATAGTCTGTTACTAAGTCTTTATCGTAGATATTTCAGGTTACTAGGTGTATTTCAAAAGCTACATCTATTCTTAGCGTTTGATCCCAATTACAGTAATGTTCTACATCTATTCTTTGTATATAAACTACTTCCTTTCATTATAGCCTTATAGGTCTGTTGACGCTGTAAAGGAGGCATATATGCTCCTTTTAAAAAATTGTTGGCATCCTGGGATGGATTTTTTTATATTTCTCTGACGTCTGTGGTGATTATTTTGTTTGTCTTTTTCTGTTTTGGTTACCTCTATATTTCGTGGAGATGTGATCAGCTTTCTTTCCCCTTGTCTGTTTTTGCCTTTTTCTATGGATTAAATAGTAATCACTTCTGCTTGAGATGAAGTAAGTATCTTTGCAAAGGAGTTTGGATGGTGCAAAGTGGAATTTATGTATCTGTACATCATGATACTAATGAAGTTGATCTGACTTGATTTTGTTCGGGTGATGCGTGATGTTGTCACTTCACTTGCTTAAGTTGATTTTTTTTTTGGTTCAACGCTTTTTAGTTGACTAGCTTTTGATTAAGGTGGAGCCCATCAATATTTGTTTGAGCCCATTGAGGTGAAGTGCATCGATATAAAACAAACCCCTAAGTTAGAAGCGTCGCCACGGGCCACGGACCACGGTCATCATTACTTTACCCCCGACAATCTCTGATCGGTTTCGTCTCCTTCGTCGCTATCTGTCATCGTATCGCGCCGCTGGTACTGTTCACATCGTTTCTCGTCTTAATCGTATTCTATTGTGTTGTCAATATATTGCTGAGATCTCTCGAAACAAAAGCGTCACGATCACAAAGGACTGAAATCACATGGATTTGATAAGTCAATTGCCTGAGGATTTGCTGCATCAGATACTCTTAAAACTTGCTACGAGGGATTCTGTTAGAACCAGTGTCTTGTCGACGAGATGGAGATTTCTTTGGCAACGTGTTCCTGGATTGGACCTCTACTTTGGTGACTTAAGAGACATTGGGTTAGAGGATTTCGTCAACAGGTTTCTAGATTTGGATAAGAAGAAACCACTCATAAACCAATTCAAGTTGGTATTTGGCGTCACGCAATATGAAACTGAAGGATCCAATTTCATCGACAAGTGTGTCAACTCAGTGGTTGCCCGTGGAGTTCAACATCTTGTGCTTATTGCTTATGTAGTGGACTCTTATAACAGCAATAATCGTTGTCCCATAATAAAGCTTCCGGGAAGCATTTCTATGTGTGAGACATTGGTACACTTGAAGCTGATCATTGTAGGCATCCATAGTTTTGACTCCGTTTCTCTACCTCGTCTCGAGACAATGCATTTAAAATCGGTTTGGTTTTCGAGTGATGCGGCTCTTGAAAGGCTTATCTCATCCTCCCCACTTCTTCAAGATTTGAACATTGACGAAATTTGGAATGTGGAATTTTTACGAGTGCGGTCTCAGACACTAAGTAGCTTGAGTATACGCATTTTTTAAACAAATTTGAACGTGTCTGGTCAAATAACTGGGGTAGCGATTGATGCTCCCACACTTAAGCGTCTGAGTCTCGAAATCGACCAGTTTATAGACCTTGTATGTTCTCCGATCAGAGTGTGTTTTTATATCGTTTCTTTCATCGAAAGCGATTTTAACTCATCAACGATGAAAACATTACGTACATTTCTGGCTTGTATATCGAAGGTCAAAAATCTTAGCCTCAGTTGCTCTACCCTTAAGGTATGTATATTTTGTAAATATATATTCATCTTGAAATACTTTGTCTCGAGAACTTATTACTAATGTTCTTTTTTTTTTTTCTTGGTTTTTGCTAGGCCATGTGTGCTTACTCGAAACTCCAACCACTGCCTCAGTTCTCTAACTTGACCCATTTGAAAGTTTCATTTCTTTTCTCTGTTTCAGTTATAGAGTTGTTGGCAACTTTGCTCGCAAGTTGTCCAAACCTAAAATCTTTACAGTTGGTAATTTATCTTTACAAGTAACTCTTGAGTTCTTTTTGCCCAATCACTTAACTAAACTATGCATTCTCATTACGTTTTTCCTTTCTTGTCGTTCACTATATGTAGTCGATTTGCGGTTACCTATATAAAATGGACACCTCAAGATCACATGATGTGCCTAAGTGTCTGCTAACATCGCTCGAGATTGTTGAGATATACAGCTCGGGTGGAGATGAGGTCGAAACTGAGCTTGTCAAATACATCTTGGGGAATGCAGCAGTTCTCAAGGAGCTTAATCTTAAATTTCCTTTTTGGGGAGAAGCCAAATACAGGCTGCTTGCGCTTCCAAAGCGTTCTTCGGTTTGCCAAGTCACATGTGCCTAAGTGTCTGCCTACATCACTCGATTCTGTTGAAACGGAACTTGTCGAATACGTCTTATGGAATGCACCAGGTCTCATGAAGCTTGATTTTTGTTCCCATTGTCGGGCATCTGAAGACATATACGAAGTTGTCAAGCAAATTAATACGTTTCCAACCGGGCTTGTTGAGTTTTACTTCATTAGTATTGAAGCTGTTTTCTTGAGCAAACCCAAGTGTAAACCTAATTATGCTTCTTATTAGATGTTTCGAGGTTCCATTACTTGTTCCGATTAGACTTCGTAGCATTTAAAATTATTTGTTATGTGATTGGTAAATCCAAGATGCCGTGATATTATTGATAACGTAGAAAACGATACATAGTATATGTGATTGGTTCTCAGCAATTATTGTTTGGTTTTTCATTTGGTGCACACGTAAGAATACAATACAGTACATGAATACGTGTACATAAATTTTAAAATGAAACGCCAAATCTTGACTAAACCCCCAAGTAATATCGCAATGGCATCAAAGAAAAATCACAACTTTGATGTTTTTCTTCAAAAACTAAACCCACAGTTTTTGATGTCATAAACATAACCCACAGTTTTTAATATGTACTACGATGATGCCGTGATGTTTACTAAAACGATAGTACAAAGAAAATTTCATAAGGTAAAAAGAAATAAGTTAATCATTCTACATAAGACAATATATATATATATACTATATAGTACTGTATATGACGAACGAATATGCGAAAATCTGCACTAGACAAAGCTTATCCAAATAATAATAAATCGCAATCAGCCCCCATTGTACAGCACCACCAATTTGTTTAATATGTAGTCAAGTCGCTGTTAACAACTTTGACTTTTCAAACAAATACAGCCAATCAATAACGCAACAAAACGAAAAACTTATAAATACCACCCACAAGATATAAATCTTCTAACAAATATCATCTGATCTAACTCCTTCGTACTCAAAAAACAAAATCATGTCACGATTCCATATCTTATTAACTTTAGCACTTGCCATTGCCACTGTTTCAGTGGTTATAGCTCAAGTCCCTCCAGAGAAACAATTCAGATTCGTCAACGATGGCGAGTTCGGCGAATACATCACCGAGTACGACGCCAGTTACCGCTTCATCGAATCATCAAACCAGAGCTTCTTCACGTCACCATTCCAGCTCTTGTTTTACAATACTACCCCTAGCGCCTATGTCTTAGCTCTCCGAGTCGGACTCAGGCGCGACGAGTCTCTCATGCGCTGGATCTGGGACGCCAACCGGAACAGTCCCGTCGGAGAAAACGCAACGCTCTCACTCGGTCGCAACGGAAACCTCGTCCTCGCTGAAGCAGACGGACGAGTCAAGTGGCAGACTAACACAGCTAACAAAGGCGTCACAGGGTTCCGAATCCTGCCCAACGGAAACATGGTGCTACACGACAAAAACGGCAAATTCGTCTGGCAGAGCTTCGATCACCCAACCGACACACTCCTCAACGGCCAGTCCCTAAAAGTCAACGCAGTCAACAAACTCGTCAGCCGAACATCTGACGTGGACGGCTCAGATGGTCCGTACAGCATGGTGCTTGATACCAAAGGTTTAACCATGTACGTTAACAAAACCGGTACGCCGTTAGTTTACGGCGGATGGCCGGATCACGATTTCCGCGGCACCGTCACTTTCGCCGTTACGCGAGAGTTCGATAACTTAACGGAGCCGTCAGCTTACGAGCTTCTCCTCGAACCCGCACCGCAACCCGCTACGAACCCGGGTAATAACCGCCGGTTACTCCAAGTCAGACCAATCGGAAGCGGCGGAGGAACTTTGAACTTAAACAAAATCAATTACAACGGAACGATCTCGTATCTAAGACTCGGATCTGACGGGAGTCTCAAGGCTTACTCGTATTTCCCAGCCGCTACGTATCTCAAATGGGAAGAGAGTTTCTCGTTCTTCTCCACTTACTTCGTCCGTCAATGTGGCTTACCGTCGTTTTGCGGCGATTACGGTTACTGCGATCGTGGAATGTGCGTCGCGTGCCCTACACCCAACGGCTTACTCGGATGGAGTGACGAATGCGCACCACCCAAAACGACGCAGTTTTGCGGCGGAGGCAAGGGTAAAACCGTCAATTATTACAAGATTGTCGGTGTTGAGCATTTTACTGGGCCGTATGTAAATGACGGACACGGCCCAACTTCGGTAAATGATTGCAAGGCAAAGTGCGATGGTGATTGCAAGTGTTTGGGTTACTTCTACAAGGAGAAAGACAAGAAGTGTTTGCTTGCTCCTCTTCTTGGTACGCTCATCAAAGACACCAACGCTTCTTCTGTTGCTTACATCAAATACTAGTGTTTTACCGCTATATTTATTTACTGAATTCAGTGTGAAATCTTAGAGATTTAAAGAATAATGGGTGAGCTTGTAAAGATTCACCGTGTTTAATAATTGTATCACCTTTCTATATACTGCAAGCAATTGGCTTTATATACCATCTGCATAATACCTTTGATCATCAAAATACTATCTGAAGCTTTAAGAACGAGAGTTTTGTAGTTTAGTGGTCCTCTTAGATAGCTAAATATATACTATCACATTGCTTCTCCAACTCAATAAATGTCCTATTATTTATTTTGTTGTTGGACAAGCCATCTGGGAAACGTCCATTGGTACTTGGTAGTAATTTTTTTGACAAGTTTTGTGGTCTTTTTTTCTTATCGAAATTACACTATTCATTAGCATTATTACATTAGAAGAAAACAAAGCTTACCCTACTGCAATACATAATATACATTCATCACGATCAAGACTAGTTTTTTTATATATATATTTTTCTGTAAACAAAAAAACCTTTTAGATTTTTCTAACTGCTAAGAGCTGGGGAAATTTGTGTTCTTATATATCTGCTAGCATTATTATCTCGGATGAAAAAGGATTTTATATCATACAGCACTACAATGCATTGAGGGTATCGAATAAAGGTTGGGAATGTGTAGTTTAGAACGATACATAAATTACTACATGACGTATATTGACTATATTCAATCAAATACAGGACGGAAAATTTGAGAAACGGATTCGAGAAGTTTTGCATGTAAAGTTAATATTCAAATATTGGATCATTCTATTATTATTATTTTTTTTGATATGCATATGAGACAAAACAATTTAACAACATATAATCAGTGATTTGTTTTAAAAACAAAAAAAAAAAAAAAACAGAAAAAAAATTCAATGATTTGCTCGAAACTTTATTGTATTAACGAGAATATTCGAATAATCTCAGTAGAGTAATCTTATCCAAATCAATAAATCATAAATGAGCAATTGGTCCTCTTGCAGAGCACTGATTAGTCTGATTTGGTTGACAAGTCACAGTTTGCAGCTTGGGACTTTTCAAACGAGTACAGCCCAAGATGTTATATATACAACCAAAAAATACAATTTTTAGACAATCATCTCCCTCCATTACTCAATCCTGGAGAAAAAAAGACATAATCATAAATCATGCTTCGGATTAATATCTTACTAATCACGGCACTTGCCATTTCCTCTGTTTCCGTGGTCATGGCCCAAGTCCCTCCCGAGAAACAATTCAGAGTCCTCAACGAACCAGCCTACGCTCCATATATAACCGAGTACGACGCGAGCTACCGATTCCTCGACTCACCGAATCAGAGCTTCTTCACATTTCCTTTCCAGCTCATGTTTTACAATACTACTCCTAGCGCCTACGTGTTAGCTCTCCGAGTCGGAACCAGGCGTGACATGAGTTTCACTCGTTGGATCTGGGACGCCAATCGCAACAACCCCGTCGGAGACAACTCCACGCTCTCACTCGGTCGCGACGGCAACCTCGTACTCGCTGAGTTAAACGGCCAAGTCAAGTGGCAGACTAACACAGCTAACAAAGGCGTCACCGGGTTCCGAATCTTGCCCAACGGAAACATGGTGCTACACGACAAAAACGGCAAATTCGTTTGGCAGAGCTTCGATCACCCAACCGACACACTCCTCGTCGGCCAATCTCTCAAAGTCAACGGAGTTAACAAACTCGTCAGCCGTACATCTGCCGCTAACGGCTCAGATGGTCCGTATAGTATGGTTCTTGATAACAAAGGTTTAACCATGTACGTTAACAAAACCGGTACGCCGTTAGTTTACGGCGGATGGCCGGATCACGATTTCCGCGGCACCGTCACTTTCGCCGTTACACGAGAGTTCGATAACTTAACGGAGCCGTCAGCTTACGAGCTTCTCCTCGAACCCGCACCGCAACCCGCTACCAACCCGGGTAATAACCGCCGGTTACTCCAAGTCAGACCAATCGGAAGCGGCGGAGGAACTTTAAACCTAAACAAAATCAACTACAACGGAACGATTTCGTATCTAAGACTTGGATACGACGGTAGCCTCAAGGCCTTCTCGTATTTCCCAGCCGCGACGTATCTTGAATGGGAAGAGTCATTTGCTTTCTTCTCCACCTACTTCGTCCGTCAATGTGGCTTGCCGACGTTTTGTGGCGATTTCGGATATTGCAATCGTGGAATGTGCGTCGGATGCCCTACACCGAAAGGTCTGTTAGCTTGGAGTGATAAATGCGCGGCACCTAAAACGACGCAATTTTGCAGCGGTGGTAAGGGTAAAACTGTAAACTACTACAAGATTGTTGGCGTTGAACATTTTACTGGGCCGTATGTTAACGGTGGACAAGGCCCGATTTCTGTAGGCGACTGCAAGGCCAAGTGTGATCGTGATTGCAAGTGTTTGGGTTACTTCTACAAGGAGAAGGACAAGAAATGTTTGATCGCTCCTCTTCTTGGTACACTTATCAAAGATTCCAACACTTCTTCTGTTGCTTACATCAAATATTAGCCCGATTTGATAACCGAAACCAACTTGAATTCTCAGAGATTTAGTAACGAATAATCGGTGTGTTTGTAATGATTCACTGTTTTTGTTTTAGTATACACAAAGCGTGATATGCCCGGTCCTTATTAAGTATGATATAGTAAATATACTACGTGAAGCACTCATTTAGATTATATAAAAGTTTGATGTTCTTCAGATTGGTGAGCCTTTTTTACGCTTTTGTTAAAGCCAACGTCAAAATCCCTTGTTTGTGCTTACTTTTGAACTTTGATCAAAATATATTTTCTTTGACATAGGGAAAGTAATTTTTTTATTTAAATAACTTTTGTTAATGTTGTCGTGGTAATTGATCTCAAGGTTGCAAATCTTACAATCTCTACATCTATTCTACGGTAAATATGTTCTACATGAATGCAATGCGCATATGTTGGTCAATAAATGATTTGTACGTCTCATCGAGATCTTGTTATCCATGATATTTTTTTCACCTATGATATTCCATCTTACTCAAAACTGGAACCACTACTTCAATCTATGGTCCTATATTTAGTCTCTAACCACGGGTATTTATGGATTAGTACAGTTTAGAAAACTTTTGAATATAGGATTGATTTTTTATTTATTTTCTTAACAATTTCTAAAAGTGTAATTATATTAGTGCAGGATAAAAGAGAATCATAGCATATCCGTTTTCTACAATGATGTTAGATACTCGTTCCCATTATAGATCATATCTTTCAAATCGATGATATTTAATGGTGGTAACCCATTGAATATTTTTGGTAATGTTGATATTTTTTCAGCATTTATACATGAAAGCACATGTAAGCTTATCAATCATACACACCTAGAGGCCAGAGGAATAGTATACAAACGCGTGTACGTAAACTGAAAAGTTTTTCAGTGAAAACTTGAGCCCCTACCTAGGACCCAAGAACGTTGCCTTGTCCGGTTGTCTCAACATCTATGCATAACGAACCTATAATTTGTATACCCAAATTCTTTTATTTTTTAAATACGTTGCCAGTTGCCTCATGCCTGAATGCCTGAAATATATCTTATTCAAATTTTAGCTAATACTAAAAGACCGCAGATTTCCTGAATTCTTTTGTATAGATTTTTGCATGTAAATCATGTAATTCACTTAATAGCAAAACTAAAACTAAAGAAAAATATCCGAAAAATCCAAACGCAAGTCACTATCACTCCCTCCCTCTCTAGATCGAGCGCCAATTTCTTTGAATAGAAGCCACGTTGCAAATTTAAACTTTTTGACTTTTCAAACGGAGACAGCCAACGTTAGAAATATAAAACTAGCGGAAACATTGTGGTCCACGACTGAAAACGCCCAGCTAGTCTGGCAGAACTTTGACCATCCCACCGACACACTCCTCATTGGCCAGCACCTAACACTCAGCGGATCTGACGGTCCGTACCGTACAGTATGGTTCTTGACAACAAAGGTTTGGTCATGTAGTACGTTAACAAAACTGGTCAGCCGTTACCATACGGTTGATGGAGAACACAGCGACTTTCGTGGCTCCGTTACGTTTACTGTTACCCTTAGACGTGAGTTCGAAAATCTTACAGAGCCGTCGTCTTATGAGCTCCGTTTGGCGTTTGGTACCAGTCCAGGCGCAGTATCACTGTATCAGGGGCTTACAACGCAATGGTGACGTACTATAAGACTTGGATCTCGTACTACGATCCCGCCACGTATGAAGTATCAAGTATGGGAAGAGTCTTTCTCGTTCTTCTCGCGATATTTCGTTCGTCAGTGCGGGTTTGCCGAGATTTCGGTTACTGCGACGAGGGGATGTGCACCACGTGTCCCAAATCCGAAATGTTTGCTCGCCGCGTAGCACGACGGTGTTTTGTGGACGTAATGGTAAACTATAAATTACTATGAGATTGTGGGCGTGGAGCATTTTACTGGGCCTTATGTAATAATGGTAAAGGCCCAATAACGGTAAGCGCTTCCAAGGCGAAATGAGATCGTGATTGGCAAGGTTTTGGGCCTTTTTCTATGAAGTATCAAGTATGGGAAGAGTCTTGCTCCTCTTCTCGGCACAGTCATAAAAGAAGTCAACACTTCAATTGGTTAATATCAAATAGTATTAGTCTTCTTTTCACGTAATTTATTATGTTATTTTACACTGTATATAATCTTACTTTCTTACTATAAAAGAGTTAAACGTCTCTTTGGTTTTTTGATTTATGTGTCGTGTTTGTATTACGACCAAATAAATAGGCCTAAGTTATGCCATTTTGAAGTGGATCATTATAAATATCCTTTAATAAATATGCAATTAATGCCTTTGTTTTTGTATAAATAGCATTGAGAGACAACTGGGGGAAAGTAATATCGAGACAACTCGATCGATATTGATGTACATTTCATAATTCTTCTGTTAGTCAATGATTTGAATTGAATGGCGTGGGACCATTTTCTCTACATACGACTGGATTGGCTTTACTCAGATTTCATTTTCTTGGTCGAATGAGTAATCTATAAGAAAGTGAAAACATAATGAAAATTAAATTATGAAGAATCAAAACCTAGGAGAGTAGGTAGGTAATGGGATTTCTATTATAAATAAGGAATACTTCCTTTAACCACAAAAGTTATGCTATCATTTGAAAAATAAAAACTATTCAAACAACCCTTGAATAATGGATATTCCCCTTAGTTTATTAGATGGGTTATCATCTTCTTATAAGTTATAAGTTATAACGATTGGTCAGTGCCTCAGTGGCAGCCAAAAAAAAGACTATTCTTAATCTTATTTAAGTAGACAACAAATTACTAATAGAGAAATATTAGCATAACAATTCTGTAGATGACAAATCTTTAAATAAGCATATGCAAGCGTCCATCGCAGATCTTTCCGATTGGGACCTCCATAGATTTTATCTGTCTGGTGAGAGAATCACATTTGTTTTAATAGAATTTTATAATCAGACGAGGTCCATTGGGCTTTATTTATGGGCCTATTTATTTAGGGAGATCAATCGATGTCTGTTTTTTTTTTTTTTTTTACAATTTACATGCACAGAGAAAACGCTTGCCTACGTAAATATAAAATATTGTTTGATATTTCTAATGGATCATACTTAATACTTTTAGATAAACTTTATGCCTAACAAAGAAAAAAAACAGTGTTGAGCTATATTTCTACACGAATTAGCATTTATTTAAGTATTGTTTTTTTCTTTTGTTACACATAATATTAGGGTGGCAATATTCGATTGACAATGATTGCTAAGCTGAATGGAAACATGATTTTAATTTTTAATGGCAACAAATATTTAAATAAAGTAAATAGTAAACCATTCTTAAATGCTAATCGTACAAGATTAAAGGAAGAGAAAATTATTTGATAGGTCTACCGATGGAAAAAGAAAGAACTAAAGCACTCTTACGGGTCCCATCTCCTGTCTCCCTCATCTATCACTTAACTTGATATTACCAAAACTAATCATCTAATCAATTTGCATTTTACTTAATTTGTTAAATTTGTAATATATCTACGTTTTAAGTTTGTTTGGTTTGAAATAACTCTCAAAACTAGTCACTTTACTTTCGACTAAAAACGAACTTAGTTATAAAAAATCATTTATTCGAGGTTGATTAAATTATAGAACACTAGATTTTGCTGACAAGAAAAAAATAAAACAATAATAGAACACTAGCTTTTAGTTTTTTTTTTTTTTTACCCCTTATTGATTATTTGATTTGATGCTCCGTGTGTGTCTAAATATGTATATTCCCATCAAATAATTTACGCGAGAATATAATAAGATTATTTCCAATTAGTGTAGAAATTTTTCTAAAGTTTTCCTCCACCATCATTGACATAGTTTCTCTATATTCCCCCTCTTCTTCTCTTTCCAAGACCCATAAAAAAAAAATCAATTTTTTTTTTTTTATGAATAATCTCTAGTAGCTATGAGGTGATTATACCAACATAACCATCATCGATCGATCTACCATGGCTAGTAGTAGCAACAAAGGCAAAGGCATAGCAGATGGATCGTCGCAATCTCAATCGCAACCACAACCGCACCAACCGCACCAACCGCAGTCACCTCCTAACCCACCAGCGTTAAGCAGGTACGAGTCACAGAAACGACGAGACTGGAACACGTTTTGTCAATACCTGCGTAACCAGCAGCCACCAGTTCACATCTCGCAGTGTGGCTCAAACCACATCCTCGATTTCCTCCAATACCTCGACCAATTCGGGAAGACGAAGGTTCATGTCCATGGATGCGTTTTCTTCGGACAGGTTGAGCCGGCGGGACAGTGTAACTGTCCTTTAAAACAGGCGTGGGGGAGTTTAGATGCGTTGATCGGACGGCTAAGAGCGGCTTTCGAGGAAAACGGAGGGTTGCCGGAGAGAAACCCTTTTGCCGGCGGCGGGATTAGGGTTTTTCTGAGGGAAGTGAGAGATTCGCAGGCAAAGGCAAGAGGAGTTCCGTACAAGAAAAGAAAGAAGAGGAAGAAGAGGAATCCTATGAAGAGTCATGATGGTGAAGATGGTACTACGGGAACTAGTAGTAGCTCCAACTTGCCTTCTTAGCAAGCAAACAAAAAAAAATCTACTATAATAAAACAAAAGTGGGATTAGTTAATGGTAAGCATTTTATTAATATAATCATTCTCTATTTAATTACCACGTACTGATCTGCAGCAATTCCACACATGTATTAAATCGATCTTGATAGTAAGCTTTTATTGCACCCTTGAGTTTTTTACATGCGAAACCATAAGACATCCTAACCTATGATCTTTTCATATATATTATATATATACCATGTGAATCATGAGATTCATAATCACTTGCGTGACTCTATGTATGTGAGCTTAGAATGACGTATATTCTTTTCATTTTACGACACTGTAAACCCTAGAGAGCGTATATACATACTAATACGCACACACACACACGAGAAAACCCTAGTTTCGGCTTATCTAAGTGTTATTAGTGTATATATGAATGTATGTACAATCTTTGTTGCAATTAGCTGGTTATTGTTTGCTCTTTGTAAAGTAGTTTCTTGTCTTGTTGGATCTTAAATGTTTTGAGTTTTCTCCTCGAGGATTTGTAGATGCTAAAAATGGTGAAACTGCTTTTGTTTTCTCTTATATACCGTATGACAGTAAAATATAACACTTTCTTAAATTCTTAAATGATTATAATATTGTTCGGATTTGCAGACCTTGGTTTCAGTTATACTACTTAATCGTGTATTTAATTTAGACAGGAGTCTAGGCTTTCCTAAAGCTTGTTTGAACGCTAATTTTATGTTGTAGCTAGTACTGATAAAGGAAAAAGCTAGTCAGATGTGTATTACGCCCACTGTGATGGCATTCAGTTTCTCCTTGATTAATCCGGATACATTATATTTTACATTTACGTTTGCGTTTGAAATTTGCAAAGAATTCTTAGATTATAACATATAAATAATGTAAACACTAATGCGAAGTTAATTTTTACGTTTGAAACAAACGTGGTCTAGCTAGCTAATCACGGATTTATTTATATACAAGTTCTCAGTTTGCCAGATTTGGGAAATTATAATAGTACTGAATTTGATTCATATAATTACACTAATATAATGTTATTATATATCACTCTCACTCATATGACATGTGTTGTTTTTCTAGAGTAATTATAGATGCAAGTACTAAACTATATCCAAAAACATTTCACCTTCTTGGGCAGATATTGTTTTTCTCGAGTTAGAAAGTGTAAATGTCAAAACTAAGTAGAAGTTCCCAATAATTTGTTTAATCATGTGGTTAAAATGGACTTGACGGTAATATTGGTTTGCGGAGCCAGTTTGTCTCTAAAGCAAATAATGGAAGCGCTGCTAGATTTTGAGTTATGTATACCGAATTTTAATCCCACTGAGAGTAAAACTAAGTTTTGAAGCTGGATCATTAGATCATTAGATCGAAATATAGCTACTTATTACTAAAAAGAAAAACCTCAGCGGTTGAGAATTATTAACAACGTTTGTATTGTCCATGACAATAGTACAATAACGGGATTTTTTGTATTTAGTGACTAAATTTTGAAACACGACTACGTACGTCCAAGCAAACGCTATTCATTCAATCCCAGTTAAGGAAGTTGATAAATAATAATATTAATGGTAAACAAGTCATGTGTACAAACTTACGTCTATGAATTTTGCATCAGCGAGGGTATTGAGTAAACAGAGGGTACTTTAAAATATCTGATCTCGGCGTTTAAAAAAGTCAAATATAGGCTGGGAAAATTGTCAACTTTTTTGGAGTTTGTGAGAGAAAAGTCAATAGATAATGAAATGTCCGCGACGCTTCTCTTTCCTTTGGGTCAACTCCAACGCAGTCCTGCTAAATATCCCGATCTCGTCTGTCTGCTCCTTCAAATCAAAACCATGTTCTTCGGGAAACTAATGAATTCTTGTTTAAGAGGAGACAGGACGACAACAACATCGTACAAATCATCTTGTGGTGACCGTGAGATATCATCACTGAAGAACGGAGGATTACTGGTTGAAGAACTAATCCGTATTTCAAACGGTGACTACAATCCTTTCCGTGTATTCTCTGAAAACGATCTGAAGCAAGCAACCAAAGACTACGACCAAGATCATGTCTTACTTCTTGACGACAACTATAGATTGTTTCAGGGAGTTCTTGAGAACAGAGGAATTGTTCTAATCAAGAAAACGAATGATCATGATGAGCTTGTAGAATATTGCATAAGGGAAATCGCTATAGCTGCATACGTTAGTACGAACATGAATCTGGTGAAGCTTCTAGGTTGTTGTTTGGAGAGCAAGGTACCGATTATTGTCTTTGAATATGTACCAAACGGGAACCTATCAGCTTACTTGCAAGGAGAGAAAATGATTCTACCATGGAGATGCAGGATTCGTATCGCTGCTCAGGTCGCAGCTGCGATTGTTTATCTCCATGTTGGCAAATCAAGACCTCTGATCCATAGACATGTGAAGACAGGTAATGTTTTACTGGACGATAACTTAAACGCCAAGCTATTTGATTTCGGACTTTCCCTAGAAATTCCATTAGGTGAGACCTATGTACAAGCATTGGTTGAAGGAACAATAGGGTTTATAGCTCCAGAGTCAGTAGATACCGGCAAATTTAACGAGAAGACTGATGTTTTCGCATTTGGTGCTACGTTTATTGAGATCCTGACTGGAAGAGAGCCTCATGATGTGTTCAATGAAGCCTCTCGTGATCTGTTTCCAAGCCTCACTCCAGCTGCAGAGTCTTCTCTAAGGCCTGTTCCTTTACCCACAAGAAGAGATCTTTTGGTGTTCTTGAACTAATAAAAGATGCTAAGCAAAACGCGTTAGAAGCTAGCGCAGAGCTAGCTGCAAGATGTGTTGACGTATCGCCAGAGAAGAGGCCAACGATTGAAGAAGTGGCTAAGGAGTTAAGGTATATTCAAAACATGCAATGACTTATCTTTGACCTTTTTTTTTTCCAGGAAAGTTTGGATTGATCTCCATCTCAATTCATTATCTAAAATGTGCTTTATTGTTGAGCTACTTCAAAGTTTATTATGACGAACCCAAAGTCAAAAGCAGAGAACTAGGGCGATAATATTACAAGTGTAGTGAAAGTTCATGGTTTAGCTTTTAAAAACAGAGACTTGTGGAGGAAAAATATGAAAAAGTAAACATATAGGGTTTTATATGTTAAAAACAGAGAAATTAGGTGAAAAATATAATAAAGTGAAAGCTCAGGGGTTAAGTTGCAGTAAATGATAAATAGTTATATAATGAATTAAAAAAAAGCGAACGTGACACAAAACGGAGCCTGAAGTTGTTCATCGCCGGGAAATATGAAACTGTACGACGATGAATCACTGAAGCAAGAAGTAATCTACCTTCACTCGCTCTGGCACCAAGGTCCTCCGACCCGAAACCCAATCCCTAGCCCCAATTTCAACCCGTTTCAACGACCCAGCAGGCCCAATTACCTCCCGCCGGCGGATTTGCAACTTCTCTCTCGCTATGGAGCTGTTACTCCACAGAAGATCATATCCAGAAACCCTATCAATCCTCCAATTCTCTACAATAACAAGCGTCCGAGGCCTGATTCGGGCCCAGAATGGCCTGTGAAGGAACCGCTTCAGTCTCCTTCTACGGGATCTGGATGGCCTGAACAAAGGCCGTGTAAGAAGGCGCGGCCTATTACGGAGGAGGAGAAATCGAAATTGGCTGCGAATTTGCTTCAGAGAGATATCCATCGAACCTGTCGCGAGTTCTTCGGTAACAAATCAGGGGAAGATGATAGTGATGAAGGAGATGAGGATCATCAGTCGTTTGAGTTTTTGACGAGAGTGTTTGAAGAGAATGATGGGAAGCTTAAGGAATACTATGAGAAGAACGCTGGGAATGGAGAATTCTGGTGTTTGGTTTGTGGTGGCACTGGAGAGAAGAGCTGTAGGAAGTTCAAGAGCTGTTTGGCTTTAATTCAGCATTCGCTTTCCATTAGTAAGACTGATTTGAAAACTCAGCATAGAGCTCTTGCGCAAGTTGTTTGCAATGTTCTTGGTTGGGACGTTAACAACCCTGTTGTTTCGAGCCAGAAGGACGCTCAGGTTAGATTCTTCTATACCTTGGAAGAAGTTAAGTTTGCAACTAATGTAGTCTGTGGCTTCAAAAAAGATGACTAATTTACTTGTGTGAATTATAGCTTGATAGTTCAGGTTACTATTTGGTTTTAATGATCGAAGACAAGCTTATCAGTTTATCAATATTGTTGTAGAAAAGATTTTGATCTTATCAGTTCATTATGATCCTTGTAGGTTTCTTGAATAGTTCTTCTGGTGATTCAGAGATACTTCAAAACACTTTTTTGGTTTTTTTTTTTTTTTTGACAGACCGTGAGCGTAGAGGTGGTTGTGGAAGGTGCATCTGAGCTGCCTTCAGACTTGAAGATTCCTCAGGAGAAACAGCGGGTCATGTCTGTTGAAGAACACGCAAAGGCTGCTTTGTTACAAATGCAACAGAATGCATCAGAAGCTTTCAAAGACATTTTTGCCAAGGATGGTACTGGTTCAGTTGAGGAGAACGGTGATGAAAATTTTTCTGAGGAGTTGGAGTTAATATCTAGAGTTTTCTCAGAGAATGTTGAGCTCAAGAGTCACTATGAGAAAAACTATGAAGGTGGAGTATTTATCTGTCTGGTGTGTTGTGCTGCGACTGATAAGAAATTGATCAAAAGATTTAAACACTGTTATGGGGTTGTTCACCATTGTACTAAAATACCGAAAATGAAAATACGAGCTCACAAGGCTTTTGCTCGGTTTGTCTGTGAACTACTTGGCTGGGATTTTGAGCTTCTGCCACGTAGAGTAATGAAAGGCGTTACCTCTCTTGTTATATCTAATGCTAACCAGAACAATGAGAACCCATCATCATCTGTGATCGAGGTAAGACACCGTATACAAAGAGAACAAGCACTCTCTCTTATCCTTTTGTTTCTTTAATTGAATTGTGAATCATTTCAGGAACATATGTGCGAAGATAAAGCTGATAAAACCACAGGCCAACAATAAGGCTGAGGCATGCGTTGGTTAGTATAGACAGTACCTGAGCACTTCTAATCACAGTTGATAATATAGAACCTTAGTTATTGCTTTCATACAGTTTTTGTTTAAGTTTGATGATGCAATGAACCAGTCTTTTTTATGTTTTGGCTACGCAGAGGCTTAATCATATGGTTTCTCTTCTGGGTAAATCAATTTAAGAGTCAAGATGCAACAAGTTATGTGTTATATGGAAGGCACTTAATCTTCTTTCAGGTACGATTAATTAGTTTCCGGCATCTTATCAAACTTTTTATGACTTGATATGATGGAGTCATCAAAGACAGTGTGTATGCGTTACCCAACTTTTGATACGAAATTTTGATTAACGAAAAAACATTCTCTTATTTTCTCACTGAGAATTTTGGAGTACTCTAACTAAAATTTAGGATAACTAATTCATTTATCTACATAATAATCTCATAATAATTTTAATAATTTCAACATTTCTTTTCAGAGATGTCGTAATAAAATATTCAATCATTCTTTTTTGCATCAAATACTGTTGTTACTGTATAAGAGTACAGCATAAATTAAAAAAAAAATAGTAATCAATTTCGTGATAATTAAATTTAATTATGTGTTGGGCTATCTGGGCCGAGTAGATATGGGCCTTAAGCATCCCTCATCTTACCCAAATTTATTAAATTTTTTTGTTTTTCACTTTTTTAATCCAATCGATCCAAGACGGGCGGGTCAAATATCTCTTGACAAAACCTCTCAGGAAACCCGCAAACAGAAAAACGAAACCAGTGGAGTCTGCAAAAGTCAGATCAAAATGGGGAAAAAAGAAGCTTCAAAGATGAACATCGCCATCATACATCCAGATCTTGGGATAGGTATACACGATCTTCATCCAGTGTTCGATTTTAATTTCCCCTGATTAATCTTCTTCCTCTCGTATAATTGGTCCTTCTTCTGGGATCTATCTTGCTTCCGCTTCCGAGGGAGTTATTATTATTCCCAAATTCTTCTAAGATTAAAGTAATGTAATTGAGAGATCACGAACGAGTTTATCAGACTTATTAGATTTGTTCGGGTCTCACAAATTTACACTAGTGCGTTGTTTGTTTCTGGTATATGCTGCAGGTGGAGCAGAGAGATTGATCGTCGATGCGGCGGTTGAGCTTGCGTCCCACGGTCATAAAGTTCATGTCTTCACCTCTCACCACGACAAATCCAGATGCTTCGAGGAAACTCTCTCTGGTGAGTGACGTTTTGCTTAGTTTCTCATTTGGTTTTGTTTTAGGATATCCTTCAAATTTGTAGGCATTATATAATCACAGTTTGAGATTTATTATGATTCAATGTCCTTAAACAACTATCCAGGTATCTTTCAAGTTACGGTGTATGGGTCTTTCCTGCCACGGCATATTTTCTACCGACTACACGCAGTGTGTGCATATTTGCGGTGCTTGTTTGTTGCTCTCTGTGTTCTTTCGGGTTGGTCTTCGTTCGATGTTATACTTGTAGACCAGGTGTCAGTCGTAGTCCCATTGCTCAAACTTAAAAGGTCATCAAAGGTAATTCAAACTTTGCTGCTTTACTCATTATATCTTGTGCTCACTTTTTACAATAGCTTTATCTTGAACATATGTTGATATAGGTTGTTTTCTACTGCCATTTCCCGGATCTCTTGCTAGCTAAGCATACAACAGCACTTAGACGGATGTATCGGAGACCCATTGATTTCATCGAAGAACAAACCACAGGTTTGGTTTTCCATTTCTAACCCCTTACTTACATCCATCTCTGACAGCAATTGTTCTTAGATTATTACTTGTGGGATTGTA
Organism: Camelina sativa; assembly: GCF_000633955.1. Classification (NCBI taxonomy): domain Eukaryota; kingdom Viridiplantae; phylum Streptophyta; class Magnoliopsida; order Brassicales; family Brassicaceae; genus Camelina; species Camelina sativa. The sequence goes on along the minus strand of NC_025691.1, from coordinate 29,279,980 downwards.
GGGATGGCTGATATGATCCTTGTTAACAGTAACTTCACGGCATCAACATTTGCCAATACATTTAAAAGGCTAAATGCACAAGGAAGTCGCCCAGCTGTACTTTACCCAGCAGTCAATATTGATCAGTTCAATGAACCCCATACTTATAAGTATTGTATATCCCTGAACTCCAAATTTACAGGATACTAAAGCAAGCTTCCATATGGAAAAATTACTTCTCTACCGGTTTCTATAAGTTCTTCTTTATCTCTAGCAGGTTGAATTTCCTCTCTGTAAACCGCTTTGAGAGGAAAAAGAACATCGATCTAGCCGTTTCAGCTTTTGCTATGCTATGCAAACATAAGCAAAATCTGACTGATGTTACCCTTACCGTTGCAGGCAAGTTTATATTATAATTGACTTCCCCATCATTATCATATGTAACTGTTTGTATTCTAACAAACAAAGCTCTGTTATTCAGGTGGATATGACGAGCGATTGAAGGAGAATGTTGAGTACTTGGAGGAGCTCAGAAGTTTAGCCGAGAAAGAAGGAGTTTCTGATCGAGTTAACTTCATTACATCTTGTTCAACCGCTGAAAGAAATGAACTTCTCTCTGGTTGCTTGTGCGCTCTCTACACGCCCACGGTAAAAGTCACCATCATTTTTTTTTTTTGTTTGTCTTCCTCCAAGTTTCAATCTCATCTCATTCTCATGGTCCATTTCAAATGTTAGGATGAGCATTTTGGTATTGTTCCATTAGAAGCAATGGCTGCATACAAACCCGTAATTGCCTGCAACAGCGGTGGCCCTGTAGAGACAGTAAAGAATGGAGTAACAGGCTATCTTTGTGAACCGACTCCAGAAGATTTCAGTTCGGCAATGGCTAGATTCATCGAAGATCCTGAATTGGCGAAGAGAATGGGAGGTGAGGCCAGGAATCATGTCGTCGAATCATTCTCTGTGAAGACGTTTGGACAGAAGTTGAATCAGTATCTCGTTGATGTCGTATTAAGTCCTAAAGAAGATTGAGATTCCTTTGTTTAGTAATCATAGATTGCTCGTTAAACATTAGGCTTAGGTCTAAAAATACTGGAGCTTTATTGTCGGGTCAATCATCTTTAACTTGAAGATTGGTTGTTGACAGTTTTGTTTTGTTTTCGATTTTGGTTTGTGGATATAAATTTGACGGAATAAAATCGAAACAGTACTCTGTTTCATATAGATAGGCCAAGTCAATTGAGTCTCGGTCTTCTCAGCAGCGAGCTTCATCAGAGCCGTCGATTTGGTAGCTGAACCCAGCATCTTGAGAAAAGCTCGCTTGGCACGGTTAAGAATCGTCATGATTTTTTGTTTTTTTTCTCTGATTTTGGTGTTAGATATCTAAAGATGTTTATGAGTATTGCTGCTTATATAGATGATCACTGGAGTGACTGTATTTTTCATAATGCCAGATATTTTATTCGGTTGCAGAGGTTTCGTTACAGAGGAGGTCGTTAGAGAAACGACGAACCAACGATTCGACGGTTATTTCCCTTTTTTTTTTTCTTTAAAAAAAAATAATAATAAATCATTAAAATGTACGCTTTATTGTTTGACTCATCTCCATTGACTAACAAATCTAATTGGAAAATGATTATTTTTGACGGCTCTCTCTAATTATTTTTAACGTTTTCAGGATTACTATAAAATACTTGTTCAAAATATGAACACGACAAGAAGTTGATTAATTTTTATTTAAATTGGATATTTTCCAAAATTTGAATGGGAAAACTCTCCCTAGCTAGCGTTTGGGTCATGTATAAGTTGTTAAAAGCATTTTCCCATTCCATTGTTTTTCACACGACCCATTGAATTGTTGGGTCGCATAACTGAATTCTCATTATTATAAATATGCACATCGGACCCTAACATATGCATCTTAATTCTTACATAACATTTATAATCTTACCCCCACACGTTTACTATAAATATGACTTTTACGTACCACCACAAGTTTATTATAATTTATAAAAGTGGTATATTTTTGTCGACAAAAATAAATAAATGTTCATAAAAAGTACTATTAGAGAGATTATTTGCATAATTGTTTCTTTTGACCATAAACTGTATGGATTTAGAAACAATATATAACGTTATTGATGTATGTGGACAAATTATAACTGGCCAAAGTTATTAGGAGCTCGGATATTTTGATCAGTGATTCTTCACTTGGATTTGAAAAATGTTGCGTTGAATGAATCTGTAGTGTCTTTTAAGTGACAGATTTGCCCTCAAACTGTCTCGTTCTCTTTCATTCGCGGAATTGGGTTGTCGAGCGTTCTCTACGATAATAAAGCTCACCAAAGTGATATGTACATCAGTACATGCAATAGATTTACTCCGCGTGGTTTGTTTACAAACTCTGGGTATTTTTTAACGGTGATACGGATGAAAATAAAATTTGCCTTAGCGAATAATTTATTGTTTTACACGCGCGGAGCCTAGGTATCATTAAGCTACATTTAATTCGTTTATCATTTAAGCTAATGCATCGACCAATTTTTTTTTTTTTTTTTTTACACCAAGCTTTCTTTGTTGAGCTGAAATCTGTTAAAAAAAAAAATCCAATTTACGTAATAACATTGTAGTGGTTTTAAAAAGTTTAATCCAATAATTTAGTTTACGTTTCCTCATAGATTATAAAGTACTTTATTTAACCCAGTAACAAAACAAGATGAATACTATGATTAAGCTTGACAGCTTTGTTCTTAAACTTTGTTCTTTTTAATGTTTTTTTTTTTTTACTTTGCACTCAGAAGATGTGTTGAGGTAAGAAAGGGACACCTGCGATTCGTTGACAAAAGACAAGTATCGTTTGTTATTTGACGAAACTGTATTTATTTGACACCGAAATGTAACCTGCACATGAGAAGATAAGAGTAGTAGTTTCTCGGTGGGTTGTTCATCAATCTTTTCCTTCCCTTGGAAACCAAGTAGCCACTTGTGTACCAAGATCCATTAAAGCACTTGTGCATCTAGTGACATGTGATGTATACAGTGTAATCTGTGCGTCTGTGTGAACGCTTGGATATTTGAATGTTTACTTACAATCTCAAACACTGGTATGATCGACTCCAGCGTTACAAATTATTTTTTCAAAGCAAATAAAAATATTTAAATAAGAAAAACTTATCTAGCAATGAATTCATAAATTTTAAATTATTGAAGGCGTACTCATACCTGAAATTGCATGGGCCGGCTCCGTTATTGGACGGGTTATCCCACAAGGGTAAACTTATCTAGGGTAAATTTCCTTTTAACGCTGATGGGAGCCGATTAGGGTTAAAACGGCGTGTGTCGTCCGCTTATAAATAGATCCACCGTAGATCAAAATTCAGGATTTGTAAAGACTTTTCTCACAGAAAAAGGATAAAAGAAAATCGTTTTCACAATGTCTATGCTTCTCAGACATCTCAGGAGAGAGGCGCTCGTACGCTGCTACCAGAGCCGTCGGTTCTCGACTTCTCTATCCCAAAATCAGCCTTATCTCATCGTCGGCGGCGATTTTTGTGGAGTTAGTTTGAAGGGTGAATGTGTCGGGCATCTCAAGTATTATGATCCTTGTAAAGGTGATGTTAAGGTTTCGGAAAAATTAGTAGCTATGGAGTTGCTGGAGGTAATGGGAAGAATTGGATCATCCCGTGGTTGGGTAGCTTCTCTGAACACCCGTGATGCTACCATGTCTCTCCAAGATGATCTTAACCCCACAACTGCATTGGATTCGTGCCCAAAACATATTTCACTGCCTCCTCTTGTCACTCTACCTGATTGCCAAACCCAACTTGTCACTAACGTGGTCATGTCCTCTTCTCCTGAACAAGATGACTGTGTTGTGGCTGTCAAGTTCTTGGGACCTCAACTCAGCTTATGTAGGCCCTGTAACGGTTCGAAATGGGTCAACATCAGAACCCCAATTGGCTTTTTCACCTCTCGTGTCATGTATTCCAGAAGAGATCAAATGTTCTGCATGCCCGCTTCTGGAGGCCATTACACGGGATCATGGGATCTCCACAAGCACAGGCATAACCCAAAACTGAACCAGTTGCGGTTTTGCAACCTTCCCAAGTTGATGCAATCCGAGTGGGAACTTTTGGATTCATGTGTTAGAAGGGAAGACTTGGTGGAGTCGCCCACAGGTGAATCCTTTCTGATTAAATGGTACACCGGAAGCAATAGCAATTTAGCCAAAGTGCAAACCAAGCGTTTTATGGTGTTCAAGATAGACCAGGAAGGAAATGCTTGTTACACTGAAGACATTGGGGATCTGTGCATTTTTTTGTCCAAGTCCGAGCCGTTATGTCTCCCTGCAAGCTTGTACTCTGGCCTCACCCCTAACTCTCTTTATTTCGTTGGCTTCGAGGATATGGGAGTTTGCAATCTTGCCACTTCCACCATCCATCCCGAAAATTTCCTATCCACCACCACCCCTTTCTGGCTCCAAAATTAGGCTAGTATATATTCTTTGTTTAGTTTTTATTCTTTTTTTTTTTGATAAAGAACTCCAGCTTCTGTTTAGTATTCTCCTCTTCGTGTTTTTAGCCATCTTTTGATATCCACAAAGCACACATGTTACCTTTGTTTAACGAACTCACAAGTCACAATGTAGCTAAGATTTTGAAACGAACGCACTAGTGAAATTCAGAATCTAATACTCTTTATGATTTCCTTTGGTTGTGGTTATTTTATCTTGGTTATTTGGTGTTGTATATCTGAATCTGTTAGATATTTTAATGACATTAACAAATTTGTTCCTTAGTTTCTCTTCTCTTATGGTATCTTTAAAGTAATTTTATCCACTTCTAGGTTAGATTCGAAAATATATTTCCAGATTATCAACATATAGGTGTTAATTTTTTTTTTTTTTTTTTAAATCATTAGTAGGATTTATGTACTTACATATGTCGTTTTCGATGAAATTATATTGCCAAAGAAAATGAAAAACATGAAATATCTAAGATTCGGATATGTTAGAATTATTCAGAAATATTTGATACGATATGTGCATATATATATATATATATATAAGCTATTTACAGGCTTTAAATTAGGGTTCTTGTGAAAAAAATATAGCGCGACAATGTCTACGCTTCTTAGACATCTCTCGAAGCTCTATCTCAGGAAACCTAAAGATGCCCTCGTAAGCTACGTACTCATTTTGTCCTACTGTCATTGTCTTTCTTTGTCTTTATTTATTTTTGGATTCTGATCGTCTTTGACTAGTTCTTTATGCATGGTTTGTAGAAAAACCAGAGTGCTAGGTTGTCGCAAACCCCGCCTTATCTGACCCTCGGCGTTTGGGATAAAGAAGACGGTCCCAGTACTCCCAACAAGAATGTAGTTCTCGACTTGTACAACCCACTCAAGGAAGAGTCGGTCAAAATTTTAGATAAATCACTCCCGGAGGAGCTCTGGACGTTGGACTTGGTGGGAATATCCAATGGTTGGGGACTTTTCATGGACAAACACGACAGCTCTGTTGTACGCATGTCCAACTTTTTCTGCTCTTCATCATCCAAATCATCTCCTAAGATCACGACTCTGCCTCCCTTGTGTCCGCTACCCGATCTCAAATTGGAATCCGTGAAAAACGTGGCAATGTCCTGTTCTCCCGACCAAGAGGCGGAGGACTGTGTAGTTGCTGTCAAGTTTATGGGATTTCAGTTGAGTCTCTGTGTACCCACTAGGGATTCAGAGTGGACTAACATCATAACACCTTTCAACTACTTCCACAACTCGAGTCTCACGTACTCGAAGAAAGATCAAAGGTTCTACATGCTTGCTCCAGGAAGCCGATTCTTGGCTTCCTGGTATATCCATTCCAAAAACTGGGACTACCCAAAGTTCCACGAGTTGCGGTTTTACAACATTCCCAAGTTTGGGCAGTCCGAGTGGCAGCTACTGGAGTCGTGTGCCAAGACTGAACACTTAGTGGAGGCCCCCTCGGGCGAATGTTTCTTCGTGAAGTGGTATATAGAAAAATCTCTTAGAGAAGTATAAAAATTATAACTGTTCAATGCTGATGAAAACCTCCTGATTCCTGCTTACAGGTTTGGGGAGAGCTTTCCGTGTGTGTTCAATGAGAAAGAAACGATCTACTACAATACAAAGCGGTTCATGGTGTTCAGAGAGGAGGAGACAAGCAAAGGGGGAGGAGAACGACGCATGTGTTACACAGAGGACATTGGAGATCTTTGCATTTTCCTTGCAGAAAATGAACCTTTTTGTGTTCAGGCCAGCTCATGCCCTGGTCTCAAGCCTAATTCTATCTATTTCATGGGTTACGGCTTTGGTGTTTATGATCTCGCTGCAAAAACGGCCCATACCTTCAATGTTGAAGGTTTACCAGGACCAGTATTTACTTGCCCGTTCTGGATTCCTCCTGTTTCTCTCTAGCATTTTAATTTTTTATGTTAGTTTAATTGTGCAAAATAACACTTTTCCTAATTAGTTTTAATTCTTGGTTGTTGGATGTAAGACTATAGGTTCTTAACTGTTAGATGCATTCTACTTAATCATGGCTATTGGCTATACCTTAATCCAGCTTTCTTCGTCATCACAAAGTTTGAAACTTCCTTGTTGTCTATCTACCAACAGATCATCAGCTTCATTGTTTTTTTTTTTAAACCATCAGCGTCATTGTTATTAGCAATATCTACGATATAGTACTATAGTAGTGCCTGGAAACATTGCAAAGCTCTATTGACTGACTGGAAGTCATTGGTTTCCTGTCAAATGCAGATTTTGCTAGTTTAAAACTTAATTTATATTTTTTCATATTTTATAAAATGGCTTTTCAAATAATAGTATATATTTATCTTGAAAAAAGAAATATTGAATAAAATACTAATTATCATGATAAAAAAATTCTTTGATACCGTAAATAAAATTTAGAAAAGAAGTGAAAATTATTGGAAGGAGGGGGAAAACCCGGAAAATACTCTGTCTATTCTTTTTTTGGTTTTTTCAGTTGGAATGAAAATACCTAATAAAGTTATAAAAAGTACATTATCTTTTTAAATAATGGTAGATTTGTGTTTTAACAGCCGTTAATTACGTTACATAATCAGGAATTCAGGATTATCGCAATATATATTACAACTGACTAAAACGCGTCACACAACAGGCAAATAATTGAAGTCAACGCCCATAAACTATACACTAGACTACAAAAATCGAAGGATTGATGATGAGTATGAGAGCTAACCGACGCGTGTCTGACAAATTTAACCAAACACGGACAACCCTGCAATATATGGGCTGGGCCGGGATGGGCTTATTACTCCACCACATTGCGATTTTACTAAAACGTTGTCGTTTGGATTTAGTTTCTTTTTCCTTCTCCGTGCTTTTCTTTTTCGACTTCCAAATGCCAGTTTTCTTCCCTCCTTTAATCCTCCTCCACCATCGGAGCTCGTCGTCGTCGCCGCCTCACTGTTAATCGCTGCCTTCAGTTGTATCAACATCTCAAGGTATCAATATCTCTTGTAAAATTTTCGATTGCAGAAAAATTGGTTTTTATGATTTTGTATCCCATGATTCTAATTCTTCTTTTTTTTCAAATTAATGCCCCTCTCCGGTCGACGTTTTGGTGTTTGTGCCCCAGGAGGAAGCTTCCTTTTAAATACATGCGCAAAAACGTCATGGACGCCAACAGTACCTTCGATTCTGTAATCTTTGCTCGCGTCTTCCCTTTCTCATCCTCCGTTTTTTTTTTATTATCGTCTCCATCTTTACCTCCTTGTGTGTTTTCGTTTCAATTAGGATCTGATTCACGCCATTTTCAAGCACATTTGGGCCCGAAGATTTCGCGGTACACCTCTATGTTCCGCTCAGAGTAGCTTTAATTCCTCTTATGTTGATCTTCTTTGTTTGATTTCTCTGCTCGATTATACAGAAAGGGAGAGGAGCGATGCCATTGATGCTACTGAAGCTGAGGTATTCTCTATTTCATGTCATAAGATTAGAATAATTATCGTAATTTCACTAGATTCTGTAACAGCTATGACCTTTGATACGTTCATCAAGTGATGAAGATATCATTTGTTGATGCTAAATTATGCATTACATTTACTTTAGGTTGCTCTGGGAACAACTAAGAAGAACAGGCTTGCTTCTGGTACCCCTTGTTTACTTTCTCATGTAAACTTGGAAATGAGACATGGATAATATTTTATACTTGGTTATTGTTTATGTAGCTAACGCGAATGCTTTAAAGCTCAGCTGTGAACTTCTCAAGAGTTTTGTCTCAGGTCAAGTATCCATATCCATGTTTGCATTTTCTAACAAGTACTCAATTTTCTCCTTAACTCATGTCGTTTAGCTAATGGGCATTGGCAGAGGCTGTGCAGCGCGCTGCTATAATCGCTGAAGCTGAGGGAATGGACAAGATTGAAGCTACTCATTTAGAGAGGATTCTTCCCCAGCTTCTTTTGGACTTTTAAGGTATGATTGCTAAACAGCACATGCTTGTCCCCTGCATCTTTTCGTTTTTTGTTGATCTTGATCAACTAATGAAAGTGAAGTCTAGTTTCTTTTGCTCCTTCATCTAAAAGTACACAACGCTCTTAGACCATGTCATGTGTTCTCGTAGTGTATATGTTCGTTCATTGATATTTTCCTTCGTTAGAAATATGTGAAGATATGAACAGAGATTATTCCACACAAGTTATTCTAAAGATCATACTAGTACTACTAGTTTGTTTATAGGCTAGGCTAATGTGGTATTACATGATCCATGAAGAACGAGATATATGCATTTGACTTGATTCTGGATATATTCACTATGCGCTTCAGAGCTGATTCCAATGCTACCACCCATAACACACCAAGATACTTTGAAATGTAAGAAGAAATCTTGCCCTTCATCGATCTTCTGCTGTTAGAGATTTTCCTTTTCTTGATCGTATAAGGTTGACCTAAAGCGGAAGAGCGAGATGTAGGAATCTTCTTACGGTATGAAAGAGCAATTTCTTTAGCCTTAGGATCTGCAGAAACAGCAAGCACTATATTAGAGCTAGTCTTAACTGAGGATACATTATCTTTCTTAGTATCCTCCACAGGTTTACTGTAATTAAGACTAAAGCTATCAATGAACCAATAGTAAAGAGATAGTACCTTTGCGTTCTGGAGACAAATTAGGCTCTTCCTGGTCAGGTGAGGTCTCAGCAAATGATTTGTCAGCCTTAGGTGACTCGAAATTATCACTCATGTAAGAATTACTATCACTGTCTGCTGAATGAAACACTTGTTCCTGAGACTCATAACAACGTAGATCTAAACTATTTACATCCAGGATCGATACTCCCCCCGGGTAGTTACATGCTTTGTTGGAAGTACTGACATTCTCATAACTGTGATCAGATACACACTCGTCTCTCCAGCTAGTCTCAAGCACTGGCTTTGTTGAAAACTTGAAATTATCGCTATTCTCATACTTCTCTGTCGAGCTAGTCCCAAGCACTGGCTTTGTTGAAAACTTGAAATTATCGCCATTCTCATAATCGTGATCAAATGCATACTCTTCTCTCCAGCTACTCTCAAGCACTGACTTTGGTGAAGAATATAATGGACTAGCTTCATACCAAGGTTTCGACACTTCGAAAGCACTAGAAAACGAAGGAGTTCCATCTCTTACAAAAAATAACATATACGCATTTGTTGATAGAGCATCATCTTCGCTGATTCTTGTGACCTGCCAAGAAAAACTTGCATTTATTTAACACCCTTTAGAGAGGTCTGTTTATATAACTAACTAATTAAACCACAAATCAAATGAAAATTGTTATATCACAGTACCTTGGCGTCATCAAACTTATGCCATGTCTCAGGAGCTGATCTCACATAAGAGGAGTAATGACCAAAAGATGCTCTATACCCAAGATGCTCCACAATAGCATAGAGATGTTATTTAGTAGAAACCTGAAAGAAACAAAAGTATAACCTGTTAGGATGTTAAGACTTAAGACATGGAAATCTCAAGATTGATTTTATAGAACCAAAAGTTCGCTTACTTGGGAATCTTGGTTACCACTCATGTAAGGAAGCAAGTCCAACTCCAAAGGGAACTCGACATGTTTGGATATCTTCTTCATCATTAGTCCATCATTCTTGAATCTCTTCAGGTGGAATGTTGCAACCAGTGGCAATTTATCGAGCTGAAATTGCTTCTCCTTTGAAACTTTCTCCTTGAAGTTATCACAGGTTAACTGATCCTCGAGTTGTTCAACACGTGTAAAAGACTCTAGCGCGTTCAAAAGGTTATCAACATCTTCAATTTCCAGACTCCATCCAAGAGAGGTTTCTAATGTGTCAGAAAATGAATTGCAATTGCGGCAATGAAGCTGAAAAGGAAAAGATGAAACATAATCAGTATGAAAATTGCTACAACAGTAAGATAAATATACAGTATGGTAATAAATTGTCATACCCTACTCATGAGACGGCCACCGAAGACGTGATCAACAATGTTGACATCTTGAGAAGAGACAGAGCCAGGGCTATTATATCTCGGAATCAAACATCTCTCTAACTTATCCAAAAACGACTGTAGAAACTCATAGGCATCTTCTTGGTTGTTTATCTGAAAGTCAGGTGAAAAATCTGTGGTGGCTTAAGGTTAAACCATTCATACGGAGAAATCTCACCAAAAGACAAAGTATGAGCAGGGAGAAAAAATAAAGAAGAAGATAACATACGATTTAGATTATCACGAAACTGATTCGTCGTTATATAAGATCCTGAAGACTTGAGAGCAAGCTTAATATGATCTTGGAGAGCCTGCATAACACAGAATGTCTCGCTGCCACCACCTGAAAACCCAAAAGGAGCCGAGCCATAAGATTAAGACCATGAAGAAACAGGGGACTAAAATCAGAGAAGACAAAAAATAGGAATATTGAAAAGTACTCTGGAGTCTTACAGTTGCAAGGGTTTTGACTTTTGTATGAGCGAAGGCTCTCAAGAAGAGGCACGGTGTGAGTTAAGCATTGCAACACTGAAGCTATGAAACAACTGTTGCCTGAATTATAAAGCCCAGCACCCTAAAGAACGTTTCAAACATCAATATAATCAAATATTGGATGAAAATAAAAAGATAAAAACAAAAAAAAAAGATTTAGGTTGACAGGGAACATACAACACCGGTTGGTTCAATGCATGGGAATGCCAAGGGTTTGGTTAAATACGAGTCTCTCGTGACGTCTCGATAGAATGACAAACTATCATCGCTTCGGAGAAATTCCTTCTTGTTTGCAGACGGTGGCATGGTTTGAGAATTGAAAAACCCTGTAATCGTTTTCTGTTATTATCAAAGTGTAAACGGAGAAGGAGAGTTATATATGTATTATCTATATACATACATTAGGGTATCCATATATAACTTAACAGTTATAATAGAAAAAGGAATTGTTAACATTCTATTTTTCCTTTTTTGTTTTTTTTTTAATTTATTATTTTTGTTTTCTTAACGGAGTTTAGAGTTATGAAGTCGATCATGCCAGTAAAAACTTCTCCAAACCGACCGTCAGCAATGATGACTCCTCTGATCTTTCCGACTAAATCGTGACATCTGTCTTTTATGCTAACATCATCGTCGTATGCAAAAAAGGTTACTTTGCTAGGTGCTATATAAAATAGTAGAGAGTCTTTCTTTTATCTTTATAATCTCTACTCTATGCAAACTCACGAAAATGTCTTCTTCTGCGGATGCTCTAGAGGGTGGTCGTTCGTCTCTGAAGTTGGCCGCGGACAAGTACCGATCGATCTTGAACGATGAAAAAACGGGAAACATACGGTGGAGATATGGTGGTCCTCCGATATTTAACACCGTGAACAAGCTTTTCGAAGAAGAAAGAACCCATGTAAACTCTTTTCTCTTGCCTATCTTTATTTATCTTTATCAACAATATGCTTAGATTGTGAGTTTGTGACCAACACAAATCACCACGCTGTTGGACTATATCTCCTAACTATGTTCAGTATAACTATTTTTAAAAATCAAATGTTTACTAGTTTTTGCAATAATTTATATATTTTTATAAAGTCTAGAAGCTTTGATGATCATATAATAACCGATGTTGACATATACCAAACTTTATACTTGAAAAAAGTTACACAAGAATTTCTCGTAAAATTCCTTGGTTTGCTTTTTTATTTCCTACTGGGAAATGTCATTATGTCATTGGATACAAAAGAAGAAGCCAATTGGGACAAGACGAAGGAATTGTGGGTTATTGGTAGCAACTTATTCATGATGATGATATTTAGTATTGTGATTGAGACAATTAACAACTTCAAAATGTCAACTTTAGGTGGTGTTACAAAAACGGGGTTGATCACTTATCCATTTAACCTATATTGTTGAATATCAACATGTATTGTGAGATGATTATAAAAGAGACAAGCAAGCATTACTATCTGTACATCATCCTTATATGACCACTAGGAAAGAGAGAGATAAGTATAGATCTGTGTCTGTCCTTGAAGATGCAGGAAAGGTTCAGTGGAGGTACGGTCACCCTCCAGACTTCAGTAGTGTGAATCAGCTCTTTGAAGAAGGCCAGACCAAGGTCCTCGGGATTTATTGACAAAGACCATGATGATATTTGCTAAAATATGTTAATCTGATTCGTTGATCGTGTTTGATTGTGAGCGCAGGTGTGGCCAGAAGGGTCGTTAGAAGAGACTGTGCAAAACGCAATCAAGTCATGGGAGATGGAGTTCTCACACAAGATCCGTTTACAGGACTTCAAGACCACAAATCCCGAGAAATTTAAGCTCTTTGTTAATGGTAATTACCACATGCACATAATCGATATGATCTTAAACTGTATAGTTACCAAAAAAGAAAAGGATTAAAGTGATTATACTTATTAGGGAGGGAAGGTTTATCAGCCGAAGAGACGCTTAGGCTTGGGAGTTACAATGCTTTGCTCAAGAACTCTTTGCCTCAAGAGTTTCAGTACTACAAGCCAGAGGAAGAGAGCTTCGAGTCATCACATGACGCCTTTAGATCTGCTTTACCACGCGGGTTTGCATGGGAAATACTCTCTGTGTACTCAGGACCGCCTGTTATAGCCTTCAAGTTTAGACACTGGGGATACTTTGAAGGAACTTTCAAAGGTCATGCTCCTACTGGGGAAATGGTTCAGTTCCTGGGTCTAGGAGTTCTAAAGGTATGTCTGAAGCATGAATTTGTGTCCCTCC
>NC_025691.1:29264736-29265374 GCF_000633955.1 Camelina sativa | reverse complement strand
AATGGTTCAGTTCCTGGGTCTAGGAGTTCTAAAGGTATGTCTGAAGCATGAATTTGTGTCCCTCCCTCCTAATCTTTAAATTGTTAAAACTCTAGCATCAGGATTCACTTACTTCTAGAGGTTCTCTACAGGTTGATGAATCGCTTAGAGCAGAGGAGATTGAGATTTACTATGATCCAGGAGAACTGTTCGGGGGACTACTCAAGGGACCTCCTATATCAGAGACCAAAACCACAGACAGCGGAGACAACACTGCAGAGAAACAAAGCTGCCCATTCACACACTAAGAAAAGTTAATTATCTATGAATGTCTACTGTCCGTATAACGTTGGTTTATACTAGAAAATTAAAAAGCAGAAGTATATTTGACCCTTTAAAGAATATATTGTAACAGTCTCTTGGTTATTGATGCATGGAATAAATCATAAGTTGTGTTAGGGGTCACAATGATAGGACAGATAAATTACAACAAGAACTAGAATAAGGCGGTTAATTTAACTGACCAACTTCTAGCAGAGCTCAACCTTTGCATCAACCCCAGTCTGACATTCATCCATGAGAGCTACGTTCAACATTTCGGTACAAAATTGATCATCAGGTTTCAACCACAAGGCCTGAAAATAGACAAAATAGTTGAA
>NC_025691.1:29233757-29263419 GCF_000633955.1 Camelina sativa | reverse complement strand
GATGGAAATGGAAAAAATGTGATAATCATCGTAAGTATTGTTTCAAAGAAATGACTGGTGTTTAAAAGTACATTAAATACCTGCAAATGGTAAGTGTACGCCAAGCCAGAGTAAGTGCTTAAGCTTTTAGTTGATAGTGTAAGTGCTTTCTCATAATATGAGATAGCTTCATGGTAGTTTCTGTTTATAATAAGAATTCAAGAGTCAATAACTTCATTACATTCACAACAGAAGATGCTAGTTGTGTGTGCACCAAAATATACCTTTGCTTTCTATATGCATGAGCGAGATTGACCACAGTTGGTTCCCAGGTTTCAGTTAATGCAGATGGTATATGGGACAATGTCTTCTTAAACCACCGCACAGCTTCATCGTACCTGAAATATAGTTGATATTGTTGACTCAATTTACTGGATCGTTACCTTCACCCCATTTTGTAGTATAGCTTTGTCATTAATAGCATTTGGAAAATTCAGAGATAAGCAGAGACTGTAAAGAGAAGAGGAACGCACTCTTTCATATGATATGCAACAACTCCGAGTTCATTGTAAACAAGTGGATCCGAAGGGCATATCGCCTTAGCTTGCATGAAAAACTGGACAAAGACAAGGGAACAAAGTAAATACAATATTTGCACAAAGATAAGTCATATAAACTGAAGATATCAGACAGCATTTTCTAACTTTACCTGGTCCGCAAGCTTGTAGCTGTGAGTTCGCATATACTCCATTCCAATGTACAGAGTTGGCAAATGACACCTGGAACAAGATAATATCAAGATTCAACCTGTAAAAAACAATTTGTGACGTAATAAGAACACTTCTACATTGCTTGAGGGCTAAGAATGACTCATTTTAGACACAAGTTATACATTTACAGTCACTAGTTTTAAAGAAAACAAGAGTAACTTGATTACCCTGGAAATAGCCTAGCAGCAGTACGATAGGCAGACATGGCTTGGTCACCCTCCTCTTGGGAAGCAAAGGAATTACCATAACCTATCCAAGCTGGTGAGAATGAGCCATCTATACTCGTAGCTTTACTGCAAAACCATATTAGAATAAATGGGGTTCAGGTCAGACACATGCACCTACCACTAGAGTTGATCAAGACTGCATCATGGCATTACCTAAAGTACCGCCGAGCTTCAGCATACTTTTTGATACAATAGTAGTAACAACCCACCGCAAACCATGACAACGCCCTACAAAACCACGCATGAGTATTTATACCACAGAGCATCAAGCAAAGGAATTATGAAACTTTGACTCATACACAAAAATGTGAAATCAATTTCACATGTTCAACGAGACCAAGTACATAAAACATATTCCACCAAAAAAAATGCTCTTGAAGTTGATTCATGGTCTTGACAAGCTGAACCATAAACAGGTTAACTATCCTAGCTAGGATTGGGATAAAATCATAAGAACTATATTGACATGCTCACCCACTGGCCATATAGCTTGAGAAAATAAATTTCATACTCACTTTGAAGGGTAGTCTTTTACCAAATTGCACGCCATTAGATAGAGCTCATTTGAATTACCAAGTTCCATGGCAGCGGCCAAATGTACCAAGGTACACTTCAAATGAAAAGGATCTTTTTCAAGGAGTCTGTCAAATAAGACCAAAAGAGAATCACATTGCTAGAATCATTCAAGTTTCATATTGCTCAAAATTTAGCATCAGCAGTAATATACAACTTACGCAGAGGTTAGTTCGAAACACTTCTGATATTCACAGCATTGATGGTAGTACTCAGCTTTACAGGCCAACAGATCAGTGTTATTAGCCAATGTGATCATCGATGATCCAGAGACACTACCACTTTCGTTCTCAAGCTTCTTGAACTTAGCATCTATCGTGCTCTGTATGTCATACTGGACATGANTCAAGAAGAAAAAAAGATGCTACCAAAAGAAATTAGCAGAATAGATAATCAGCAAGCAAATTCCAAATATAAGTGCTACATATCTATTGACACATATCGGATCAACACCTTACAACATCGAAATGTTTACCTTCTTTATCAAGCATGAATAGAAAGAAGAGAGCCATCCGTCTTCTGGACTAAATTGCAGTGAAGAAAGCAGACTCGATTCTGAATTTCAAGTAATTAAAGTCTCAGTTAACTTCTAGTCATGTAAACGACAACGCCATGAAACAAACAAGACGATAAAATAAAGAAGAATGAAAAAGCTTAGAACTATAACTCACCTTCTTCAGATGTAAGCATATGGCTTTCAATAAGGCATTCCAAAGCCTGAAAGGATAGATTACAGAAATCACAACCATGTAACAGTTTTCTGATAACTACAGGAGCTAAATCAGGTTTTTTACTACTATATAGTGATGAAGAGAATTTTATCTTCCCACAGTAGCTCTGCAACTTCCCACAGAAACTAAAAATAACATGCAGCAATTGACTAGGGTGCTAGAAGTACCTCATAGCACAGAGGATCAGCCTTTATAGCAGCTTTGTACCTGCAAACCCAACCGAAACTAATGAGTTAAATGGATATGGAGTTCAAGATTCTCACACACCACTCAATCATGATAGATGGATCAGCCAGATTACACACAAGATCCTAATATTTCCTACTAGCAGTTCAGTGAAACTTATATACATGCTCAGATCATGTCACACCACTAGCTCAATAAGATCAGTTTCTCGAAATCATCAAAATGCAAATGATCCCCTAAACAAGAAAGATAAGTGAAAGAAGGCTCACTGACCATTGTCGAGCCTGAGAACGGTTTTGTAACGCTCCATATGCTTTCCCTCTTAAGAAGCATATTGCCGATGAAATCTGCAAAAGACAACCCCCAATGTATCAGTGCAGGTACTTGCAAAACCTTCAACCTCAAAATAGTATAGTGGAAACACAGTATATAGTAGTCAGACCAATTAATTTAATTCCAACAATTTCACTAACTAAGCCTTCTAGACTCATATACATACTATCTACATGACATCTGGAGTGAAGTATTTGAATAGAGTAAAAAACTCACATTAATCTCTCGGTCCTCTGCATCTTTATCAAAATCTATGACGCTACCATCTTTGGCATCATAGACAATTCCATCTTCATCAACCTTAGCATCACCAAGCATCAAGAGACACTGATCCCATTCCTTCAATTCCTCCTGAAACACACACAGAATTTACCCGATAAACCCTAAAACCACTCGATTCAAGCGAAACAATCTGAATTTCAAAATCCCATCCCACAGAGAAATAGATAATTAGATAGAAGAAGAAGGGAGAAATCGGAAATTACGAGGCACTTTGCGGCGAGGTAACGGAATCGAAGATCTCGGAGGACAATCTTAGAGGCGTTGAGAAGGTGAAAGGCGCGTCGGTAATGTCGACCGAGAAACAGAGCTTGAGCTTGCATATAAATGTCAGCTGGGTCATTAGTGAGTGCCGCTACTTTGTCGGCGAAGAAGATGGCCGACGAGTACAAATGCTTACTTACGCAGTCACGAACCACGCCGCGGATCTTCTCAATTTCTTCTTCCCTCATAGTTTCCTCGCCTCTCTACTTCTTCTAGACGAAATCCACAATCAGCAAAGATCTAAGCAAAAATCTCAACAAAACAAAATAATTGGGAAAGCACGACAGAGGCGGGACAATCGCAAGACCCTCCGGCGGGAGTGTAAAATATTTTATCCCCCTCACCTTCCATGACTATAGGCCCATTATGCTGCAACCTAAAGCCCATTAACATAGTTGTGAAACGCAACAAGCCCTGTAATTTAAAATATGGGACCCACAGCGCCGCGAGTCAGTTGTTCTATTAATTTAGCAACCCTCAATTAATCGATTCTCTCTACTGCAAGGTTTTGAGGATTGCGTTTCTATTTGATAATTGCGGTGGTTATGGAGGATGAAGACGGTGGGAAACGTGTTCGTGCCAAAGGCTACGGTGAAGTTGATTGGATAAGCAATTTGCCAGATTGTTTGATATGTGAGGTACTCTTGTGTCTCCCAACGAAAGATGTAGTTAAGACTAGTGTGTTATCCAGTAGATGGAGAAATCTCTGGAAGTATGTACCTGGATTGAACTTCGGTTATCGTGATTTCCAAACCCGCAACGCATTCCCGATTGACTACAGCGCATTCTTGAGTTTTGTCGACCGTTTTCTAGGTTTTAATAGTCAGTCGCGCTTACAAAGTTTTAGGTTAGAGTGCGAATTTTATGGTTATGATGAGCCAGAGCCTGGAGATGCTTTTGTTAGGCGGTGGATCAACAGTGTTGTTAGACGGAAAGTGAAATATCTCTATGTTTCGGACGATTCTTGTGATGTCGTGATGCCTCCAACCATTTACACTTGTGAGAGCTTAGTAAGCTTGACGCTCTCTGGACTAACCTTGCCTAGTCCCAAGTTTGTTTCTTTACCTTCTCTCAAAGTTCTCAGTCTAGGAATTATGATGTTCGCTGATGACGACGATTTGGCTTTAGAAACGCTCATCTCACGTTGCCGAGTTCTTGAAAGCTTATATGTGAGACCCGTTTAGGCCCATTAAAGGCCCAGCCCCTTTGTTAAGCAAAAATCCTAAGCGAGTGTGTATATATGTGTACGTATTGTCTTCTTCATCATAGCCGCTTACAAAGTTTTCGTTCCAACTTCGATCACTCTCTTGTTTCCGTAAATCTGAATCTCAAGTCACCATCACCATTCTCGTTGAGATCAAGTTCCACGTTACGTCGATCCATAGTCACCGCCGCTTGAGTCACCGTTGTCTCCGTCGTTCACTTCTCTCACTGGAGTCGAGATCCATCACCGGTGGTTCGTTTGGGTAAGGAAATCCAAACATTAATCTGTTTCCCATCTTCTACAAGTCACTGTGTTAGCTTCTATAATCTGTTCCTTCTGTTACAAGTTATCTGAAAGTTTTGGTTGTTGTTTCTGGTTGCTTCTGTCACAAGTCGGTTCGTTGGCATCTGCAAGTTGGGTCGTCTGCTGTTGTTTCTGTTTCCTCCGTCTGCAAGTTAGGTTGTCTGGTTCCTTGGGCAGTAAGTCTCTTGTTCCTTTGTTCTGGTTTTCTAGTTCTGCAAGTTCCGGATTAAGGTGTTGAACATTATTCTCCTTGTACAAGTTTCAGGCTAGCCGCTTTCAACTTCTCCATTCCTAGTTTCGTCATCTTCAATCAGGTGGGGGAGGGATTTGCGAATTCATAACACCTCATTTACACTTTTGTGCATCTGATAAGCGTTAGTTTGAAGTTAGACACTATTGATTGTAGATTGCTAGGTGGTTAGATTGTTGATTGCTAGGTGGTTAGATTAGTAATATTTAAATGTTTTAATGCTTGCCTCATGGTAATATGAGGACGTGAGATGCATGTTGCTTGTTAATGTGTTACGTCATACTTTAGTCTTTGTGTTGAGAAAATTATTAAGAAAATAATTAAAAACGGGAATTGAGAATGTTGGACTGTAATGAACCGATGGGTTCATTATGGGTCATAAACCGCTGACGAGCAGTACGGGAAGAATCGAGCTACGGGCCGTGGTCTTCTAGGAATGAGGTTTGGGAGCCATATAAAGTGTTAATGGCCAAATCTATAATCAAAGTAAAATACTTAATATATTACGAAAAATAATTGTGGTGGTATGTCGTAGTCTTTCACGCAAGTGAAAGCTATATGCTTGTTGTCTGATTTTATGCTAGTGTTTGGAAGTTGCGTGAAAGTCTATTTGTGAGGTTATGTTTCGGTGGGCAGTGTTGACCACCTCACTGAGTAATTAATTACTCACTCCCTAATCTTTTCTCTTCAGGTCACGGTGAGAATCTCGAGTAGTTGCACAAGTAGTCTTGCTTTGTGGTGTGTTTTTGGGAACGTTGGGTTTATTATTTTTACCGGTTATTCTCTATCTTTCTTTTACGTTCGGATTTCTTTTTATTTATGACATTCTTTTATTTTCTTTTAACAAGACTATTGAAATATTGCATTAAGGTTTTTACTTTAATCAAGGAATGATTTTCTGGAAATATGAGTAACTTAGTATTTTTATTATATGGATGTGTTTAAAAATAACCTTTTAATAAGAAAACTAGTGTAGTCCCAAAGGGTTTGGGAGCGGGTCGTGACATTATATATAGAGAGGAATTATCTTTGTGATAATATTGAAGTTTTACGAGTGTGTTCACAATCCCTATTGAGCTTCACTCATGTTGCAGACGGTTTGGAGGAACTTGTTGAAGATTTATTATTAGTTATAGTTGATGCTCCTAGGCTTAAGTTTCTGAATCTCAGAGATGGTCGAATTGAAAATTTCATATTAAAAAATCCGAGTTCCCTTGTAAAGGCCGATATCGATACTGAGTTTAACCTGTCTTGTGGAAAGAAGTTCGATCCAAATGATCTGCAAAAAAGAAATATGATTCGTAATTTTCTCGTCGGGATCTCTAGCATAAAAAATTTGATCATCGCTTCGTCTACTCTTGAGGTAACCTATGTTGAATTCGCTATTTGAACGTTTAGACTTTTTGTTAGTATCAGTTTATCCTGATACGTTTCTTTTTCGTCGTAGGTCATTTATGATTACTCAAGATGTGAACCACTACCCTTATTCCGTAACCTATCTTCCTTGCGTGTTAAGTTCTACGGCTACACGTGGGAAATGTTGCCAATCTTTCTTGAGAGCTGCCCAAATCTACAATCTCTTGTCATGGTAAGGATTCTCTCTGCTGAACCATGAACTTGCTATCTTAAGATGCAAATGGTGAAGGTAATCAATCATATATTGAACTCGGTTAAATGGTGGTACTTGCAGGGATCTACTAATTATCAGGAGAAGGAGGGAATTAATATCTTGTCTGAACCTCGGCGTGTCCTATCATCATCTCTCAAGTATGTCAAGATAGAAAGGCCACTGAAAGGAGAGGCGATGGAGATGAAACTAGTGAGTTACATACTTGAGAATTCAACAGCCCTCAAGAAACTGACCCTATGCTTGGATGATTCCATTAAAAAAGAAGAATCTGTCATCTTCAGAGAACTCCTTACCATTCCAAGACTCTCTACATCATGCCAAGTTGTCGTTCTTTGATAGTCATAACTCATAACCAATGAACGTTCTAGGTTGTTTTTAATGTTATTTCTTAGCTTCTGATGACATTGAAGTGTTGTAGTTCATAAAAAGAATCATATTTATGGATCAAATCAGTATCACTCCGTCGTGGCTGGGACATTCTGATTGGTCAAGACTCGAGAGTTGGTGGTTTGTCT
This sequence comes from Camelina sativa, assembly GCF_000633955.1. Lineage (NCBI taxonomy): Eukaryota > Viridiplantae > Streptophyta > Magnoliopsida > Brassicales > Brassicaceae > Camelina > Camelina sativa. The sequence continues at coordinate 29,256,175 of NC_025691.1, read as the reverse complement.
TGCAGAAAGCTAAAAAACTTAGGGAAAAAAAAAAGGGCGAGAGGTGAAGAAAACTGTAAATTTGGGGGTTAAAATGAAAGAAAAAAATACCCGAAGAAACTTGCACGACCAAAAACATGTACAGCCCAACAGTTAATATAGCCTTTTCTTACAACTACAATCCTACGTCGTTTGATCATTGATAACCGTAGATAACCGTGTTGATTGGGTGATAATTTGAACCGATTTAACCAAAAGTAAACCGAACAGGTTGAAGGCGAGACATACCTTTTTAACTTTTCCACCGACAGAAACTCTAAACGGCAAATTAGCCACTGGAGTGGCACCGCCGGGTTGAGGCAACAGAGATACTTAGGCCGGAAATATTTTGACGGCGGTTTGGTTGTCCGGCTGTTTTCATTCTTCAGGTGCCGTTAACGAAGTATTTTATATTCCATTCTCACCTACTCTTTCGTGATTTTTGTAAGTACTAGCTCTTTCTGTCGTTCGATTTCTTTTGACTTTTCTACAGATTGTTTTAATTAGTCTCGATTCTTCGTCCGAGAAAAATGTTTTTTTAAGGATTTTTGTTGGACTCAATCCAGATATTACATGGATGAAGATGCAGAGAAACGTGTGCGTGCAAAACGCTCGGGTGATAGTATGTGTGATGTAGATAGGCTAAGCAAATTGCCAGATTCGTTGCTATGTCAAGTGCTCTTGAACATTCCTACCAAATATGTGGTTCGGAGTAGTGCTTTATCCACAAGATGGAGAAATCTTTGGAGATCTGCCCCTGGTTTGGAATTGGGGTATGGTGATTTGATTTCCCCGAGTACAACGCTTTTGTGAGTTTTGTCGATAGAATTCTGGGTTTTAACAGTGAATCATGCCTGCAAAAGTTTAAGTTAGAAGACCGCGATTTAGAGATGAAGTACGAATGGGAGTGGGATGAGCCTGATGCTGCTCATGTCACTCGGTGGATCAGTGCNGGTGGTTTGTCTTGCAGAAAGCTAAAAAACTTAGGGAAAAAAAAAAGGGCGAGAGGTGAAGAAAACTGTAAATTTGGGGGTTAAAATGAAAGAAAAAAATACCCGAAGAAACTTGCACGACCAAAAACATGTACAGCCCAACAGTTAATATAGCCTTTTCTTACAACTACAATCCTACGTCGTTTGATCATTGATAACCGTAGATAACCGTGTTGATTGGGTGATAATTTGAACCGATTTAACCAAAAGTAAACCGAACAGGTTGAAGGCGAGACATACCTTTTTAACTTTTCCACCGACAGAAACTCTAAACGGCAAATTAGCCACTGGAGTGGCACCGCCGGGTTGAGGCAACAGAGATACTTAGGCCGGAAATATTTTGACGGCGGTTTGGTTGTCCGGCTGTTTTCATTCTTCAGGTGCCGTTAACGAAGTATTTTATATTCCATTCTCACCTACTCTTTCGTGATTTTTGTAAGTACTAGCTCTTTCTGTCGTTCGATTTCTTTTGACTTTTCTACAGATTGTTTTAATTAGTCTCGATTCTTCGTCCGAGAAAAATGTTTTTTTAAGGATTTTTGTTGGACTCAATCCAGATATTACATGGATGAAGATGCAGAGAAACGTGTGCGTGCAAAACGCTCGGGTGATAGTATGTGTGATGTAGATAGGCTAAGCAAATTGCCAGATTCGTTGCTATGTCAAGTGCTCTTGAACATTCCTACCAAATATGTGGTTCGGAGTAGTGCTTTATCCACAAGATGGAGAAATCTTTGGAGATCTGCCCCTGGTTTGGAATTGGGGTATGGTGATTTGATTTCCCCGAGTACAACGCTTTTGTGAGTTTTGTCGATAGAATTCTGGGTTTTAACAGTGAATCATGCCTGCAAAAGTTTAAGTTAGAAGACCGCGATTTAGAGATGAAGTACGAATGGGAGTGGGATGAGCCTGATGCTGCTCATGTCACTCGGTGGATCAGTGCTGTACTTAAGCGAAGAACAAGTGAGGTTGATTTGATAAGCGATTTGCCAGATTCATTGCTATGTCAGGTATTCTTGAAACTTACCACTAAGAATGTCGTTAAGACTAGTATTTTATCTAGAAGATGGAGAGATCTCTGGAAATGCGTACCTCGATTGGACTTGGTTGGTGAGGATTTATGTGAAGAAGGCTGTTATACAGAAAGCGGCATGGAAAATTGCGAGATTTCTGGGTCTTCACAGAGAGTCGTGCTTGGAAAGTTTTAGGTTTAGCTGCTTTGGTGGTGTGGATCGTGAGCCTGATAATGCTCTTATCTGGCGGTGGATGAACACTGTTCTCGACGTGAAAGTTAAACATATATGGACTATATGGAAGATGCAAGGGATAGTGATGGGCCTCAGATACCTCCAGCCATTTACACTTGTCAGACTTTGGTATTCTTTCGGGACTGGACATAGTTACGCAAAAGAGCATGGACATAGTGAGAGATGACAGTGTATATGACTTTCTCTCTAAACGGGATCTTTCTTTCAGGAGATTGGACTTCTGGTAAGAATGCAAGGAATGGTCTCACAAGATGAATCACTCTGAAACCTCCTCCTGCCATCTTCTTGTCAAGTGATTTATCTTTTAGAAGACTCTGAAACAAAACGCAATTAACTAACATCAATAATAGAATAAAGGATTCACTATAACCTAATAATTCCTAAGCTTCAATCAAAGGAATTCAAAAAAGAAAAAAATAAGGCAAGATTCAACTTCAAAGAAAATATCACTACATGCACCCATATACGAAGTTAGGTATCGAAGTCTACTAGTACATAGGACAAGAATTAGATACCCTTATCTGATTCCAGAGAACGTACGTTTCTAATAGAAAAGAAAAAGTATAGAAGGAGAACCTTAGAAAAACAGAAATATAAGTTGGAATCTTGCTGAGAGCTATTTGTTAAACAAAAAGATAGGGCTAGATATGATGGGGCTATTTATATAACAAACAGAGTTCGAAACCTGAACTGATTTGACATTCCTTTTCCTACTTGGAATTTGCTTGGATTTTTTTTCTCTTAAAAACATCTTTTCTATTACAAAATGTTTAATTTAATTTTGATTTTAAACTTTTGATTTTGTTTAATTTAATTATTATGTAACTAATTTAATTAGTAGGAAAAAAGGAAATTAATGTTTAAGAGAATTTATTATTTGGGTATGTTATTTTATTAAAAGCATTAAAATTATATATTTTAAAAGTTGCTTAATTATCTTCAGATTAATATAAATCCAAGCTTTTTTGGTAACAGAAACTTCTGGATCCGTAATGCTATAATTTTAATTTGACGCCCAAGCAAAACTAGTGGCTGAGAAGAGCCGTATAAAGGAGCTGGTTCCATGCGTCGGGGACTCCGGGGAGGCACCAATGACTGCAGTCATTTAAGCGACTGCCTCCACCGGCGTAGATGGAAGGGTGAGCGTCCTTCCTCAGCTCTGTCATAGCCGTCAAATCAAGGAGCTCCACCGGTTTAGCCATCCCTCCGATCACTCTTCTCACTATAGCTTCACCTATGTTATGTCTGGGGTAATTACTTGATCCTTTCAGTGGTTCCGTCTCGCCCAAGCAAGTCTTCCCCGGTTTACCCCATTCACTCCCGCTTCAAAAAATTAACCAGAAACAAATAAGAAGAAGGTTACGTCTTGTTAAGTAATTAATTAGTTAATTACTAGAGGAAGATATCGAGATTAACTTTAAATGAACTGGAGAGACGCCTTGATAGAAAACCCTAGTTTTTGAAGGATCAATGTTGTGATCAATCCACTTAGCCCAAGTTGTCAATGCAATCTTGAAAGCCTCCATTCTATTCATCTCTTTCACTATTTGGTCTCCCGTTTGAAAATAGTCCCATCTACATCACCATCATCATCATTATTGGATTATATAATACATATGATATGATGTGATTAGATTAAATAAGCTCAGAAGATCGTTGGATTAATATTTACGTTTTGGCACGCCCGGTGTGAGACCACCAGTGGAATGTGTTAAAGATGGCAACATCTGCTCCCAACCATTGATTCCCCGAACTGATCGAATCTAGTTTCAGAATCAGTCCCCTTGTTTTGTCCGCTACCAAATCTACTAGGAACCCATTTTTCAGGAAATTTACAGATATTCCATATTCCTGTAATTAATTGTAACATATCAAAAATATTATTGATCATAGTCTATTGACCGAAGCCGATAACCAGGAATAAACCATTTGAGGCTACGTACGTACCGGAATGGTGAAAGTAGAGAGGCGGCGCTGGTTATAGTCGAAGGTATACTTAGCGTTAGGAACGGCCGCGTGAAGCATGCAACTCATAGAGACCCACATATTGTTGCTTAGTGAATCTCCCACAAATAGTATTTTCTTTCCTTTGAATCTCGTTAAGAAATCTCGTCCGTCGAATCTGCCAAATCATATCCCCCACGTAAATCTCAGCCGTTATACTTTTATTTTTACAAAGGTGTAATTTTGATATATGCATGCATCTTTTTTAGTCAAACTCATAGTAGTAAGATATGCTAGCTAATCAATGTATAATGTAAATTCATAATTTTCTTAGAATATTAATATGCAACGATTAAAAGCGTCATAAATTGCTAAATGTATAGTCATAATTACAAAAAAAAAACTAGTTATTACATTAAATAAATGTAAGATTTAGCATCACATTTCATTAGTACTTGAGATTTTCCACAAATTAATTCCTACATATGAAATGAATGCGAATCTCGAAGATCACAATTCTCCATAACTACAATTATATGCTTCTTGACATTGAACGAGACAATGTAATCATTTAATCGTGATCAAGCGAAAGAAAAAGAAAATCTTTTAAACATTTTGAAATGTATTGACAGAAGTGAAACTGTGAAAGTTAATATATCACCTTGGGATATCGCATCCGGAGGGTTGCCATCGGTAATGGAGGTAGTTTCTGTCCGGCCGACCAAGCTTCTGGCAATCCAATCCGATGAATGGACATGTCGATGTTCCATAAAGAGGATTAGAGGCATAGTCATATATCCAACGTCCTTCGTAAATGTTACACTTTGATGCGTTACTGTAACCAGCATTGGTATTATATGCTAGGACATCATAATCTGATAAATCAACAAGAAAAATAAGAAGAATGAGAAAGAGGACCTGATGGAGATTCATTGTTTTTTTTTTTTTTTTTAACTACAGCTAGCTAGCTAGAAGAGACGATGTAACATGATTTCTATGGTCATCAAATTCTTGCATTTATAGGTATTAATTTATAATACACGTATTCGAATGCGTGCATGATCTACGTAAATAGTCAAATATCTACGATTTAGGGGAAAGTAATAAAAAACCTTTTATAGGATAGAATCATAGAATCTATATAGTCAAGCAAGAAATCTCTTCTTTTTTGGTTAATTCTGCTATAATATAACTCTGATCTAGAGAATAATTTTCAAATATAAAATCGACATTTGAAAAATGCGATAAGATAAATTGAAAATTTCTATAACTAAGAGAAGAAAATCAGTGTTGTCAAAACATATTGGGCCTTTATAAGATTATACTCCCTCCGTTTCAAAATATAGAATGTTTTAACTAAAGCACGTAGATTAAGAAGTTTTTACTTTAAACAAGTTCAACCAATCAGAAACAATACTGCATAATATAAAATATTAAAGTAATCTAAAAGTTGCATAGAAACTTGAAAACATCCTATATTATAAACAAAAAACTTCTCTAAAACATCTTATATTTTGAAACGGAGGGAGTATTTTGTACACTTAATTTTTCACACATTTTGGAGTTTTCCAATTGTTGGTGACATCTTGCAATCTTGCATAACAATTAGACATTTTGCAATCTTGCATAAAAAATGGGAAATCTAAAATAAAAATCAGCAAAAATAATATTAATATCATCCAAATAGTATTAATTCACGATTTTGATCATCCAAATGGTAATTTTTTATTTTGATAAAAATAAATTTTAAAATACAATTAAAAAGTAGGATAAATACTCATAAATAGAAAGCTTTCTGCCAATAATAAAACGAAATGAATAGGATGAAAGTCAGTAATTTTGATAACCACACGTGGCAAAATACTAGTGGATAGCATGTGGCCATCTATCAGTTATACGTACGTGCATTGACCACGACCTAATATTTGTTTGTCTTCCATGTGATAATTATTATTAGCTCATATATGGATCATGGATGGATACACTTTCGTCATCCACCTTCCTCTGTGAATTACAACTGAAGAAGGGCGTAGACGAACAAAATCAAACCCATGTCAGAATATGAAATCTGTGTAGCCGTTATAAACAGAGGCACCAGCTCTGTCACCTGCAATGAAGCGCTCAATGTTGACTGATATCGATGATAAATAGCTATAAAACAATAACATAATTTGCTTCGTTGACTATGAGTTTCTGACAGTGTTAACATAAACCGTCTGATTGATTATAAACCACTCAAACCGGGGTTTACGTTTGCTATTAAACCGGGAATTAGGTTGGGAAACAAGCAACGCCAGTTAAAAAAAAAAGGCAGTGTGATCATATGATTGATGATTCAATCTCAAGAATACAATACTAGGACGAGAAGATCACGGTTGGGGACAGATAAACGAATATTATATAAGCTGTGTTTCAACTTTGAGCATTACATGGGAAGAGTACGATTGAAATAAAAACTGGAGCAACATATCATCAAGAACGGTTTTGGTTTCACCGGTTTTGAAAATGTACAGGTGGGTTGGAGTTACCTGGTGCTTGAGTTTCCAAGAGTGAGTTCGAGATCATCCGAACCACTCTCCTCGTGTATCCTCTCTCCTTCCCATGCTTTCACTAACCCGTTTGTGTTACTCCCGAACGCAAACTCTGGAGGAGCCACGGCTTCAGACATTGGAACATCAGCTGTGTGGTCAGCACCAGGAGGAATAGCAGGGGAGCAAGTCCCGCTTTGACCTGGTGTCCACATCCTTGACCCGCCTCCGCCTCCAGCAGCAGAGGCTGCTTCTTCTTTGAATCCAAACGGGTTCTGTGAGACGAGGCTAAACGTTGGCGAAGCTGGAACGCTTTGTGCTAGTTGAATTCCTGAGAACCATTCAGAGTCCGGGATGATTTGTCGGGTGGGACTTGGCGGTGTTGAAGAGACAAAGAAGGAGTTGTTGAGTTGTTGCCAATCGGGGTTCATTCTTGGAGTACGAGCAGTAGGAGAGCTTAAAGGAGGTGTAACAGGAGCGCTTATAGATCCCCCAGGGACGTAAAGGTAATTAGGGAGTCTTGATGACGAAGAAGCTGATGAGGATGATGTTGTTGAGAGGTGTTTCAGCCATGGGATGAGTGATTGGCCATCTCCAGAGGTAAGATTAGCAAATGAGGATGATGCTGGACTCATGAAGTTGGAAGAGGCTGGACTAGGATTATAAGAAGCACACGGACTTGGCTGATAAGAAGAGCAAGGACTAGCTGTTGCTGAACCGCCACCTATCTCCATACGCTCTACAGGTCTACTACATCCCTGAAACAAATAAAAAAAGATCACACAAACATGATCAGTGGCTGATAATGTTATCTTGAATGTGAAACCTAGCTGAAACAGCCGGTGAGCTTAGGTCTAAGTTTCAAATAAACAAATAGTAGTAAACACTCTGTTTCTAAGAATCAATCAGGTCAATGATTCCTGAACCGACAGATTATCATTGGACTCGATAATCGAAAATTAGAGTAAAAAAGACTGGAGACATAAAAGCAAAAGTGCCCACTTGCTTTCCCAAAAAAATCTACAGATCAAAACGTACACTTTGAACTCTGTGCAAAATTTTACTAATCAGTTTTATTGAGATCTATGCTATGCTACTTTGCTTTTCCCTTTTTTATTTTTGTTTGGTGGGGGATGGTATCATCTGAGAATAGACTGAACACACAAGTGAATCAGTTACACACACATCATGAAACAGAGAAAGAGAGAGAAAGAAAAGCATCTTCTTTTTTTAGAGAAACGCATAATAATAATAAAAAAGGTCACAGAGAAAGAATCCAACATTTGACTAAAACAAACGCTCCTCTATGAGGTATCATCATGAAACACGTTAGCATTCGGACCACCGGGAAAGACTCCGGCGCATGTTAGATGCGATCAGTATCTGCTGATCTCTTTTCTTGTGTATCCAAGAATTCAAAATTTTCAAGCTTCTTCAAAAGCATAAAAAGAAGAAGAAAAGGAAGAATGAGATCCGAACAAACCTTGCGGTAAGTGGTGCCGTCAGGCTCGACGATCCAACCAGCTTCGTTGCAGAGTGCTTTAAGAACTTCGTTGTTATCGCAATGCTTAGGAAGCTCGTAGTTACCGTACATTCTCAATCCGGTGAAGATCTTAGCTGCGATTGCTCTCCGTCTTCTCTCTCTCCTCTTGTTGTTTTCTCTCTCCCTCCATGTCGGCATTCTCGTCCCCGACGTCATCTTCCTTCCTCCTCTGTTTCTTTTTAACGTTACAGATCAAAGAGACAATTCGCAGCGAAACTCAAACTTATTCGACCTCAGAATCTTCGATGAAGCAATATATATATATATATATAGCAGATCTGCGCGCACCAACAACACTTCCCAATCTCCGATCAGCTTAAGATTAGATATGCAACTTGGCTTCTCCGTCGGAGATAAAATGCTCTCACCGACGGCGAGAATCTTGAGGGAAGCAAAACTCTTGGAAATAGTTGCAGTAACTTTGTTAGCTTCACCTTCTTCAAATTGAGAGTAGTTGAGAGAAAAAAAAACACAGGTGATTTCAGATGAAAGCGGCGGATCAAGATGCTCGGAGAATTTGATAAAGGTGAGTTTTCAGGTGATCGGAGGAGGAAGATAAAAAAAACCCGGGAATAGAAGAAGAAGATGAAGGGAGCTTTAAGCTAATCATGAACTCTCTCTCTCTCTCTCTCGTGCCAGAGTCGAGAGAAGAGAAGAGGAGAGTTATTTACTTTCATAGTGAAAATTAAAAAACAAATAATTTTTTGAAAGTACCATATTTACCCAAGATTTGACCCTATATTTACGAAAATTACCACTACATGAGGTCACGCATGTCCTCCGGTCCTAGCACGTGGGAGATTCTACCTTTACCCCTCGATTCGGCCTTTATTTACCAGTTTTGCCACACATCCGAGCTCCATTACCACGTGCAAGAGGTAGCGTTTACCCTTAAAACGTGGTCGGATTAACGAGAATGCCACGATACCGTTTTAGCTGACCTTTTTTGGGAAGTTTCGTTTTCACGTGATGGTGCGTCCCCGGCGTGACCCTGTAGGACCCATTAACTGTATTTTTTTCGCGTAGGCACCACTCGCCGCACCGGTGGCTCGATTTGGCTCACGTGGCCGCCGCGTCTGTTTTGCCACCCACGTTGTCTCTCTTCTTAATCAGAACCTTCTCTCTCTCTGTTCAAACTGGTCGTTTTAATGCTTGCTGTTTCTTTCCAACATCATTACCATTTTAGCAGAAGTGTGACAGAACAGAACTGGCCAGGTCATCGGCGTTACAGACATCACACTAATAACGGTCTTTTACATTATTATAAACAACAAATTATATATTTTAAATTAGTTCCGACCAAAAAAAATACTACATTTAGATATTCGATTATTGTAGCTTTTTTGATTTTTACTTAATTTTGATTATACTGATAAGACACATTTCAGCATACATTATTGCGGGGTTGCTATATATCCGAAACGGTAAAATATTTTAAAAGGCAAGTTCTCTAGTTTTCGTACTTGAATAATTTGTAGAATATTTCTCAGCTTCAGAAAATTAAATTAAGCTAATAAGTAACTAACTGATTACCACTGCGGTCTGCGGATCTAAACCGGAACTTAGAAAATTGTGAACCGGATTCTGAGATGAATTTTCCCGGCGGAAGTCACAACCGCTTAGCTAAGAGCCTCAAGGTTTCCAAGGAGGATTGAATCTTCTCGGAAAGAGCTACGTAGAGGCATCTCTGAGCAGTTTCGTCTAGCTCCTGGCCAGCAGAAGTGAGGATAGGCCATTTTGATTCTTGAAGAGGAGCAGTTACATGGCGGGAGTCCAAGACAGCAGTCTCAACCATCATGGGAACATTAAACTCAATTGGTTTGCCAACCACAACTTTAAGTTCTTTGTTGCACAGCGGTACCAGCGGTCTTCTACCATTCAAGTAGTTTTCCGGCATCATCTAAGTGGATACAATAATGTGGGTAAGTACCATGGAGTGAAAACGTATTACTATCAGAAAAGCAAATTCGAATTTTGGAAAATGGATGCATAGTTCATGGTTTATTCTTGTTTCTGCAGGCATTTAGCTATACAAGTTTGAACGATTATCAAGTTAAGCAGACTAAGATGGAACATGGACGAGTTACCTCCTCAAAACCACGGTGAATTATTGGCAAGACGATTGGGGTAACTGGAGAGCGGGCGATGAGGCTTGCAGTTCCCCATTTTAGTCGTCTTATAGGAACATCTTCTTGAAACACCTTTCCCTCTGGGAAGGTATGCAGCTACTAGTCATGGTGAGTAGTACCAACGGTTAGAGGTCAGAAAAGCCCAGAAAGAAAGAATGTTTAAATGTGCAAGATAAACTACCCAAGATCCATCTTTTAATCGCTGGAGAGATTCATTCATGTGTTCTTGGTAGATTCCACCACCTCTAGTTATAGGTATACATTTTCCTGCTCATTAACATTCATCATAAGAAAATACTATTTTGGTAACCACCAAATCTACTAACAAAACTCCAAATCGGGAAATCATACAAAACACTGATTACACAGTTTATCACCTAAGAAGAAGCCAAGAAAGAAAATATATGACATACCACTGCGGAAAATGTAGGAGAAGATAGGGTTCCTGAAACATATGTCCTCTGCAGCAAGAACCCATCGAGCCAATTCTGGATCAAGGGAAAGGAGACCCTTGAACGCACCCCACATTACTGGATCATCCAAACTGATTTACCAAAAAAGAAGATAATAAATCAACACCAAAATACAAGTGAGTGTAAGTAAAGAGATTATGACAACAAGAAAAGATTATGTTTTTTGGAGGTTCTAAAATTAACTAACGTCGACATGTGATTACTAACAGTGATGAGAGGAACACCAGGTGGTCTTGAACGGACAAGATTCATAAGAGTCTCAGCATTGTGAACTGAGCTTTTGTTGCAAAGATTAGCTACTGCTCTTGCAAACGCACTAACAGCCATTATCACAGTTTTCCTTGGAAGTCCTCCCAAATGATCAGATCTTGCAGCCCATTCCATTATCCTCCCCATTTATGCCTCTTCCCACGAAATCAAGAAAGCTTCAAAGTTGTCTCTCTTCAACAGATCATAATAGAAGCTAAATCTACTTGCAATATACAGGGCCGGTTTCTGAAGTGCAAACCGGAAATTAGCATTACAACCGACAAAATTCGATGCAACGATTACATAACTAGAGTTCGTTTACTAAGCATAAGTCTCTAAATAAGTAATCTCGACTAATCTAGTAAAGTTTTAACAATCAAACGGAACAATTAGGATATTATCAATCTCCAAAGACGATCTACATTGAGACCCAAACAAAACTTAGAGAAGTAACAACACTTACGATTGTAATCGAGACCAGAAGATTAGCGTCAGAGGGAAATCGAAGAAGCTTGCTTGAGAGGATTCATCCAGAGAGAGAGAGAGAGAGCAAAGCGAGGACGAACAATTGAATGTGGTTGGTTTAACTCGGTACGGTTAGATAGGGACACCGATTTAAGGGATGAACCAGGATTATTGGCAGGTCAGAGTTCCCACTTCTCATTGTCGTCGGTTGGCGAACTGTAAACAGTCAAATTGTTATCAGCCCATTATGCTTAATTGGGCTTTTTATTTAGCCCAACTCATACTATTATTGAGGTTCTTCTTTCGTATAAAAGACTAATTTCTGTGTCTTCTATCTTTATTAACACTAAGTTAAAAACATAAATCGAAGACTTACATGTTCTATATACAAAAGCGTACATTGTTAGATTTTCTTTTGACAATCGAAGGGCAAGCGTATTGTTTGATGATTATATAGACATCAGAGTTACAACAAATACACATATACACAATAAGAGAGTTTAAAACACAAATTTCACTGGTTTTCCCTGAACAAACACACGAGAAGGCGACTTCTCAGAGAAGAGATCGTTCTTGTGTGAAAATGTAAACCTCGTCGTAACCTCTCCTGCATAATCCACCATATTAGATGATCCCAAATATCGTTGAACATACAGTAGAAGAGAAAATTATGTAAAGATATTGTCCGAGTGGCTTTTTACCCTTCATATCCACAGTAAGTAGGGGTGTGGTTATAAATGAGATTGCTCAGCACTTTCTCAGAAGATGGTCTGTTCTGTGACTTCCTTGCTTCACTGCACCACATTCAGCAAAACTAAATCCATCAGAGTCCATTACATGAATACTTATTTATATTGATTCTAATGCCAACTACTTTCCTAATGTAGCAATCAGAGTTGCTGCTGCACTCTCTTATCAGTTCTTAACAAACCTTGAAATAAAGAACAAACCTGACTAAATAATTTGCAACGTGCTGAGTCACCTGGATCGCATCCTCAGAGTGTGGAATGCCGGATAACCCCCACTCGAATGCATTTTTCTGCAAGAGTATTGTAGGGAACTTTTCTTTTATATAAGCTATAGAATAACGCAATGAACCACAGTGATAACTAAGCCTAGCCGCTGAAGGACTAAATGAGAGACGTAAGTTAACTAGTGAGTATGTACCTCCGGATGCCACTGGAATCCCGTCACTGGATATTGTTTTGATTTAATTGTTGAAACATATGTCTGGAAATATATAAAAAGTAGATTGATTTTATGAGGTTTAGACTCTAGAATATATTAAATCTGTATGGTTCTTAAGATCATAACAATACCTTGTTGTGGTTATCACTGCATGTTGTGACGATGTTAAAGAAATTAGACAGAGCAACAGTGCCTTCAAAGCTATCTGGTGATATACCATACTGGAAAATCATGATAATTTGTATTAGTATCAGTAAGCAGATAGAAGGAAGATATTAACAATTGAAGAACAAGAAAGTAGAAAATGGCAAGACGGACCTAGCGGTAAACAAAACTAATAAGTTGCTAACAATGATCAACTCATTTATTAATGTCAAACTGCTCTCTATAGAGAATGTATAAGCAACAAAAATAGTGACAACTATATTCCATAGTATAACTGTGATATAAATTAGAGGTTGCAAATACTAACCTGATGGTTCTGCATAACCAAACAGTCGGTACTAAGCTGTTTAAACAACTCTGGAGGAAATCTGCAATATGTGAAACATTAAAAATTATAAATACAATATTTTGCAAAACATATATACACATATCATGAAGCTGAATGCACCTTTGGAATACGGTTCCTTCGATATTAACATTTTTAATGAACTGAAGACTTGATGCACAATTTCTTGCATCAACTTTTTCAAAGATGTCTCTGTTCTGTTACAAAGGCGAGGATTATAGACTTTGAATGGAGTTTGCTGATTCTCAAACTGTACTACATACATACTATAGTATATACTCAGCTCAAAACTCATGATGGGAATAGCTAATAAAAGCTCTCTGCTTGCCTTAGACTGATTCCACATTCTAATATTCAGCTACATTCATTCAGTGACCGGAAAAAATTGCCAAAAGAAGCAAAAACAAAGGATTTACCTGACTAATGATCATTGTCAAGAGCTCAAAGCCAAGGCAAATAGCATATAATGGAAAGTGCTCACCAGCATCATTTCTTTCCAAAACTTTCTGAGAGGATCGATCATAGGGAGATATCAATAAAGATCATTTTTATTGGAATTCTATATGTCCAACACCCAAAATAAATTGAAACCAATGTAGAGCTTTTTTACATAGAAGATTTTCTTGACGATTTCAAAATACAATCCTTGTTTAGCCCAACCACCAGTGAGTATCACACCGTTGACCAACTCTAGCTTCTGCAGTGATCCAAGATAATTTTAGAAAATAATATCAGGAAGAAGCAATCCAATTCTTAAGCGATAACAACAACACCTTCAAACCTAATTGATGAAGAAAAAAAAAACTAAACGCAGCCAAAAGGAAACTTATAAAGATTATACAGAATCGGCTGAGCTAATAATATAAGAGTAACCTGAAAGAGAAGTTCTTCGGGCTCGTTATAGATGAGGGGGATAACGCGTGCACCACCAGTTTCAGCCAATTTCACATACGACGCCGCAATGTTCGACGCGTTCGTAGCATTGTTCAAACGACCCGACGCGCCGTCGCCAGGATGGCTCAGAATCCCGATAACCGGTCTGTAATTGAGGTTCAGATCAGGCGCGGAGCATACCACAAGAGGACCCCGAGGTGAATCATCGAGTCCGGTTTGACTAGGGAGGAAAATCGTCGCAGGCGACTCGTTGGCTTTGGCCATTACGGTGATATCTTTGAACACGGATAGTACCACCACCGGTACTAACCAGACGTAGCTCCACATCTCAGAGAGGATGATGAAACGCGAGATGTGAAATTTCATACCACAGGACAAAGAAGTATATCTTAAAAGAAAGGATCGTCTCTGCTCCTTTCTCTAGCTAGTCTCTCCTCTGCACAAGGCACTTTTTTTCAAATCGAGAAAACCAATATCCACCGTCCACGTGTTATGGATTCAACGATAAGCCACTCTCCCGTATCGTATTCGTCGTCACTATGGGGCCGGCCCATTTGTCGTAATGCGTGTCGTGTCCCATTTAAATTGCCCAATACCAAAGGTCGATTCTACGACATATAGTAAGTTTTGCTAGAATAATTTCTTCAAAAAAATATGATAATAATTTGCTCCTAAAACCTAGCATAGTTTTTTTTTTTTTTTTTTGAATTTAATGTTGAAAAAGCTAGCATAGTTTCATCGACACAAATCAACAATACGAACAGGGGAATAATGCAGGTGAGCGAAACAATTTTGCTCCCTATATTGAAATCAGAGTTACAATACAGTATACAGACAACGAGTAAGTTCTTAAAAACGGGATCTTGGTTGTGTGAAAATGTAAACCTCGTCATAACCCCTCCTGCAAGATCCAAAGAATCGTTAAAAGAAATCGACAACAATAGAAACAAGAGAATTCTGTAAAGATGGTGGTCCCCGAGTGGCTTTACCCTGCGTATCCACAGTATGTAGGCTTATAGTTGTATATGAGATTGCTCAGCACTTTCTTAGGTGGTGCTCTGTTCAGTGACTTCCTAGCTTCACTGCACCCCATTCAATTCAACCCCCCAATACATGAGAAACGAGTGCACAGAATGTTTTTGGTAAACTTTGAATACGCTGATGAGAGACCTTACCTGACTAAATAATTTGCAGCATGCTGTGTCACCTGGATTGCATCCTCAGAGTGAGGAATTGCGGATGATCCCCATTCAAATGCATTTTTCTACAGAGAATTTATGTTGCATTAAAGAGCTTTGTTTTTCTTTTCTAAAATCAAAGCTGTCCAAAGAGAAGAAAATTAGAAACATAAGTAGTTTAACTGGTCAGTATACCTCAGGATGCCACTGGAAACCAGTTATTGGGTATCTCTTTGCTTTAACAGTTGAAACATAAGTCTGCAGACGAAATATAATTAGATCCGTAAATAAAGTAAGGTCAGATTCTGGAATTCATAGAGTTCTCATGGTTTATAGAGGAACATGTTGTTACCTTGCTGTTTTCATCAATGCAGGTTGTGAGGATTTCAAAAAAACTAGACAAAGCAGGATTGCCTTGAAAGTTTGCTGGTGTGATACCATACTATAAAATAACAACAATTCGTATCAGCAACCATATAGAATGAGAATATAGTAGTCACCACAGAGGAAGATAGCAATAACCAAAGCAGAATGAGTTAACTTTGACAACTATGTTCCATGTCCTGCAACATTACTAACCTTGTGTTTCTGCATAACCAAACAATCTGAGCTGACTTTTTTCAACAACGGTGGAGGGAATCTGCAAGTATGAAAGACTACAATTATACATGGGAAAAAGTTGAGGTCTTAATATATATATATATATATATATATATAAACTGTGGAAAACTAAAAGGATCATGACAAAGCTACGCACCTTTGGAATAAAGTTCCTTCAAGATTAACGTTGTCAACAAATTGGAGACTGGATGCATTATCTTCTGCATCAAATCTTTCAAGAATGTCTCTGTTCTGTTACCAAATGACAAGGATTTGAGAGAAAACTTTAAGAATGGAGTCTGAAAACAAGAGTTTTGTAAAGAAAGAAAGAAGAAAGTAGTCACCTGACTTATGATGATTGACATAAGCTCGAATCCTAGGCAAATCCCATAAACAGGAAAATGCTCTCCAGCATCGTTTCTCTCCAAAGCTTTCTATGAGAAACATAAACTTTTATTAGATCTTTAGGAGTTTAAATATTTGCAACACAAGAATGTCCCAATGTTTTCAACTTACATTGAAGATTTTTTTGACGGTCTCGAAATATTCATATTTTTTAGCCCAACCACCAGTGAATATCACACCATTGACTAGTTCTAGCTTCTGCAGTAACATTCAAAAACCCTAATTGAAGTCTAGCCAAAGACAAGTAAGTAGTAATTTAAGTTTTTTAAGAGATGAGAATGACCTGAAAGAGCAATTCTTCAGGCTCGTTGTAGATAAGTGGGATAACACGAGCTCCACCTGCCTCAGCGAATTTCACATACGAGGCGGCGATGTACGTCGAGCTCGTATCATTGGTCAACCGACCCGACGCGCCGTCGCCAGGATGGCTCAGGATCCCGATGACCGGCCTGTAGTTAAGGTTCGGATCCTGCGCGGAGCAAACGGAACTCCGAGAACCGGTTTGACTAGGGAGAAAAATCGAATCTGACGAATCGGCAGCTTTCGCCGCCACACTGATATCTTTCCAAGCGAAGAGTAGCATCGACAAATAGATGCAACTCCACATTCTCCGAGCTAAGAAGATCGCCCAACAATGGAGGAGGATTCGCACCGTTGACGAATGCGAGAGAGAGAGAGAGAGAGAGAGAGAGAGTGTGATCTGAAATCAGAAATTAGGATTTGTTTTTATGTATTTTATAAACCCATCTGATTGTGCCACCTGGCCTCACTGATTCAAAATCCACGTACACACTTTTCGAAAACCAATCCACTTCCTTTCTTAAATTATTTAATTTGTAACCACCCGAGAAACGTGTTATACTTTAAATATTTATATTTTAATGCCACGCGACGTACCGACTTCTCCGCGTGTGGAACATTGCTTCCTTTTTTTTTTTTTACTTGTTGGCTTCAAAGCTCTATAACTCGATGGCTCAAGAGTACTTCTACTATAAGACATAACGGATTCAAACATACAATCAGATGAAAACCAAGTTCCTGATTTTGATATACTTAATCAAACTCGGCTGTAACCAAAAAAAAAAAAAAAAACAGAATGCTTTTTAAACTTTCTTGAAGAATGACATTATGTTCCCTTGCTTTGGATCTTTAACGTTTCCTCCTTTCTTGCTTCCTGCTTTTCCTCCAATGTTTGTGGCTGCCGCATTTCCAATGGCCGAGCTCTTCTTCTGTGCTCTGAAACAATAAACTCAGATGGATGCTTTAGAATTGTATTCGGGTTTTCACTAAGTTTCGATGCTCTTTGTAGATTAATCATCTCAAAACAACATACCTATTAGCGTTATTGCCATCATTTAACTTCTTACTTGTATCAGTCTCCACTTCCTTCTTCACCTTGGTTTCTGTCTCCTCCCACACTACCTCAGTTACTATATGCAGTCAAAAGAGGATTGCACAAGTAAGAGAGATCTTGACATTACCAAACAAGAGTTCGCATTTAGCCAACTCGTGGCTAAACCTATGCATATGTGTGTTTATTCTAGTTTATATATAAAACAGTATTGGCTGCCTAAGTGTGTGAGAGAGGCCATACCTTCTCTTCCACGTTCGTCAATACGTGTCTTCAACGTCTTTTTCCTTTTCGGTAAGCTAGGAGCTTCAGTAATTCTTCCCTTCGAGGGATTAACTTCAGCTTCAGAACCCACGGCCTGGATCTTCTCCATTGACGAAGTCGTAGAAGCATCAATAGAAGCAGTTTTTTCCCTGTCTTCTTTGCTGACCTCTGGTTCATCAGATTTTACCTCTCGAGAAACACCTGCGTCAGGCTTCTCTGGACCTGAATCCTCGGAATTGAGTTCACCATCTGGACGTGAATTAACCTTTGGACTGCTAGGAGATGCTAAGCTGATAACATCTTCATACTCTTCATCTGAAAAATCAAATATCGCCTTCCTTTTTCTGTTCTCACTCTTAGGCGCTCTCTTGAAATTGACATCTTCATTCTCATCGTCGCTGCCTCCCTTATTGTCAGCATCATCAGAAGGTTTTTGGTCTTCTGCACCAATTACAGAACATTTTATTGAGGAAAAAAGTAACTAAAACAAACACCAAGCCATTGATCAGTACCTAAAAGCAGGAATAAATGCCAACTCCACATAAATATTCAATATTCAAAAGAGAACTGAGAGTGGATAGATTAGATGACATACCCGAATGATCAGTAATGTGATTTTTAACCTCTATTTTCGCAGACTCATCTTCCGTTTTCACAGGCACACGGCCCCACATATTTTTCAATGAACCACCAGTTCCAGTCACGCTCTTTTCGCTCTGCCCATTCTTCTTATTAGGGGGTACAGGAAAATATTTTTCTTTATCCGAAGAGGACTTCACAGAATGGTTTTGAGCTGGAGCAGCATTAGTTTCACTCTTAGCCTGATGGCTAACGTTAGCGCTTGAGTGCTGAAATCTCTTTCCCTGGTTTGATAGAACTGTACCCTTTTGAAAATCTAAGCTACTTTTAGATTGTACTGTAGTTCTCACACTTTCAGTTCGTGGGGCTGTAACATTGCCAGTTGTTCCCTCTACGTTACGCTTTACGAAAGAATTGGAGATGCCACAAAACCTGGTAATACCTCTCTAGTTAGAATGGATAAGGCTGGTCAACAGTACTGAACATCTTTCATGCAACAAGAGAAAAGGTGTACCTGTTGCCTCTCAAGCAATTATCAGTGGCAGAAGGCTGCCTGGAGAGTTCTTCTGCTTGTACAAATTCAGCATTCCATATGGCTGCTGGATCAATTGGAATACTAGCTTGAACACTGTAGATATGTACTGAATATTTTCCATTGAACTCTTTCTCCACTTCTGCATAGAAGTAATGACAGGGAAGTGTCAAATCACTAGCAAAAGTACCCTAATAGAGAAGACGGTCATGAAGAATAACAAAGAGATAACAGGTCGTTGAATGAGAATGAGACCTGGAAGTTGGGTACTGGAAGCAAGCTTAACGGAGTAATCGGAAGGTCTGTTCTTTAGGCAACCGGACACAATATATACAACTTCAAAACCCTTGCCATGTTTCTCTACAAAATCCTTAAGCAACCTAATAACATATGAGTCCCTAAGTTTTAAAACAAAAAAAAAATCTGCAACAGCCCAAAATATAGTGACTCGGACTCCCAATTGGTGAGGGGGAACAATGTAATGTACCTCTTGGCAGTATTTGATGAAAGGGAATAATTTCGACTGAGCCATTTGTAAGATACCTGAATAACCAAATTTGATTGAGCGAATCAGTATTTGTAAACCCAAATGACTCAATTTTTACAAAACCCTTCCGAATCTCAGGACTGAATTTAAAAAGCCCACGGCGACGCTGATTACAACAACAAACTACAAACTAACCCTATTCCGATTAGGTTGCAGAAAGGAGCGATAACCAATTTTGGACAGATTGATTATATTCAGTGAAGTGGAAATCCGAACCCTAACCAGAAAAAAATCAAAGGAATCGAGAAATTAAGTGAGAAAAAAATAGGGAGTAATTATTACCACTTGAAGCTGATCGGAGACGAGAGACTCAATTTCATCGAGAACATTAAGGGTATGGGTGAGAGTCATCTTTCCCGACTTCTGAGATTTGGTTGGGAGTTTTTTTTTTTTTCCTTTCTTCGTCGAGAGAGGCAATGGCTGACACTTTCCCGCCATGAAACAAAGTCACGCGCCGCGGCACTCTTATTGTGGATCTGCTGTCGCTATTTGTTTGGGCCGCCAAACCCATCTTCTCTAATCTAAGGGCTATTATTTCATCTCTGTTTTGCTCTTTTTACTTTTTTACCCCTTAATTTCCGCATTCAGATTAATTGGTCCGGTTCGCTTTGGAATTTTTGGAACTTTGGTGTTTCGGTTTGGTAAATCCACATCGTAGTAGACCGGAATTGAAATTCGGTTCGATAACAATTTGTGTCGAATTGTAACTAAAAACCAAAATCTGTTCAATTTGTTGTAAGAAAGTTCAGTAATTGATACTAAATTTGGTATGTTTCTTTCGGTTACGGCTTGATAGTTCCGAATCGGACCGGACCGGTCACTGTTTTCTAACTTTCCTTTTTTGCCTGTCACGAGGAAAGATACTAAAGTGTAATTTGCCAACAAAAATATGATTCGAGTAATTTATTACGGTTTTATACATCCTATTTCTAACAGAATTTACATTCATTCTCCCATTCTTGATCAAATTAGGTATTAATAATCCAAAACAAAACCTACATATCCTTGATCGTTCTCTCTCTCTCTCTCTATATATATATATATACAACTCTCTTTGATCACCTTTACTCACAAACCCATTCTTTCGACTCGCTCTCCATATATAGTTCATTCGAGATTCCTAAGCCTCCATCGAAGAAGAAGAATGTTCAAACGAGTTATGGCCGAAGAACAGTGGGACATCCCTCAAGCGAACTACCTTTCCTTGGGAATCGGACCTATTGATACGACGGCGGCTATCTCTCCGACCAAGAAGAAAGCAGGAAAACCTCTACGCCTGTTTGGAAACTCGATATTTCCAGCAGAGTCCTCTTCCGATGACACGGACATGGCTCTCGTTGACGTTACAACATCTTCGGAGAAGGCCCTTTCCTCGTTCGAAGTCGAGCTCGAGTCCTCGGAGGAAACACATAACGAGGACTCTGTCTCGTTAGAACTCTCTTTGGGGATTTCAGGAAGCTGTAGTACTATTAACTCTAATGTTACTTGCGCAGGAATCAAGAAAAATATAACCAAAGATGCTAGAAAGTCTAAGAAGAGGAGATCACTTTCTAAAGAGGAGAAGCGAGCTGCAAGAGTCTTAGCGGAAGTACCACATCCCCATCCATGGACCATGGCCAAGACTCTGTCCGTCAGCGATGTCAATGGTCTAAGCCGACTTATGCTGAACACAGTGGACGCCGAAACCCACATCGTTAGTTATCTCCCTACAGATGTCCAAGAGAACATCCAACAAGGAATTGGAATCGAGATCACAGCTTACGACCAAGAAAAGGGAACTGAGCACAAGTTGGTTTTCAAGAGACACGTCAATACATCAAAAAGCTATGTTTTAAACGGTGGCTGGTCTGCAGTGTTTTCCAAGAAGAAAAAATTGGTGGAAGGAGACACGATTGGACTCTTCTGGAATAATACTAACTCTAGGCTCCACGTTGGTGTGCTTCAGAGAAAGAAAGATGAGAAAGATCTAGTTTGCTGAAGAGATCGTATTTCGAAGACGTTGTTATAGATAGATCATCCTAGATGATTTGGTTTTACTTGGTTATTTTGGTGTTGATCGTATTGCATGAGAATTTTTTTTTTTTTTTTTTTTTTAATTAAGTGTGGTCAATGACATTGAAAAATATTTCTTTCTAAAATTGTGAAGGTTTATGGTGAATTTCAATGCAAAGGATGTTTAATCCAAATAAACCGATCCGGTTTAATCCAAACCGAATAAAATAACTTGGCAAAGAGACGAAATCAAATCTAGACTGAAACTGTATATATCACACACTCCCATATATATCAAACCGTATTCTCTCAAGAATTGTTTCAACGATAACTCTCCGAAGTGACTGTGTATCTCCGATAAAGAAGATTCCAAGAAGCGCGAGAGATCTCTAAATGGTGTTTCTTTCTTCGCACCCAAGGAAGCAGTGAGGTCGTCTCTCTCCGGCGAAGAAGATTCGAACGAATATAAAACAAGAACCGCAGGAGTACTCAATCATTCTTGATATCCAAGGAAACAGAGATCTCTATCTCCGACGTTCGTTCCTATATCTCCGGGAAAGAAGAACCGCGAAAAGACTAGTCAAGATCCTTTGTTGCCTTCAAATAAAACGAAGATGCCTCTCTTTGTTCACTCTACATCTCAGGCGAAGAAGAATCAGACGAGTATGAGCCAAGAACCACCTCCGATGAACACAGATGAAGCCTTGAAGAGTCATTGCTTCTCGCAAAATCCAAATTACTTCGAGTGTAATAACATCAAAGCTAGTA
>NC_025691.1:29227391-29231661 GCF_000633955.1 Camelina sativa | reverse complement strand
ATTAACTCTAATGTTACTTGCGCAGGAATCAAGAAAAATATAACCAAAGATGCTAGAAAGTCTAAGAAGAGGAGATCACTTTCTAAAGAGGAGAAGCGAGCTGCAAGAGTCTTAGCGGAAGTACCACATCCCCATCCATGGACCATGGCCAAGACTCTGTCCGTCAGCGATGTCAATGGTCTAAGCCGACTTATGCTGAACACAGTGGACGCCGAAACCCACATCGTTAGTTATCTCCCTACAGATGTCCAAGAGAACATCCAACAAGGAATTGGAATCGAGATCACAGCTTACGACCAAGAAAAGGGAACTGAGCACAAGTTGGTTTTCAAGAGACACGTCAATACATCAAAAAGCTATGTTTTAAACGGTGGCTGGTCTGCAGTGTTTTCCAAGAAGAAAAAATTGGTGGAAGGAGACACGATTGGACTCTTCTGGAATAATACTAACTCTAGGCTCCACGTTGGTGTGCTTCAGAGAAAGAAAGATGAGAAAGATCTAGTTTGCTGAAGAGATCGTATTTCGAAGACGTTGTTATAGATAGATCATCCTAGATGATTTGGTTTTACTTGGTTATTTTGGTGTTGATCGTATTGCATGAGAAGGTTTTTTTTTTTTTTTTTTTTTNCTCTAGGCTCCACGTTGGTGTGCTTCAGAGAAAGAAAGATGAGAAAGATCTAGTTTGCTGAAGAGATCGTATTTCGAAGACGTTGTTATAGATAGATCATCCTAGATGATTTGGTTTTACTTGGTTATTTTGGTGTTGATCGTATTGCATGAGAATTTTTTTTTTTTTTTTTTTTTTAATTAAGTGTGGTCAATGACATTGAAAAATATTTCTTTCTAAAATTGTGAAGGTTTATGGTGAATTTCAATGCAAAGGATGTTTAATCCAAATAAACCGATCCGGTTTAATCCAAACCGAATAAAATAACTTGGCAAAGAGACGAAATCAAATCTAGACTGAAACTGTATATATCACACACTCCCATATATATCAAACCGTATTCTCTCAAGAATTGTTTCAACGATAACTCTCCGAAGTGACTGTGTATCTCCGATAAAGAAGATTCCAAGAAGCGCGAGAGATCTCTAAATGGTGTTTCTTTCTTCGCACCCAAGGAAGCAGTGAGGTCGTCTCTCTCCGGCGAAGAAGATTCGAACGAATATAAAACAAGAACCGCAGGAGTACTCAATCATTCTTGATATCCAAGGAAACAGAGATCTCTATCTCCGACGTTCGTTCCTATATCTCCGGGAAAGAAGAACCGCGAAAAGACTAGTCAAGATCCTTTGTTGCCTTCAAATAAAACGAAGATGCCTCTCTTTGTTCACTCTACATCTCAGGCGAAGAAGAATCAGACGAGTATGAGCCAAGAACCACCTCCGATGAACACAGATGAAGCCTTGAAGAGTCATTGCTTCTCGCAAAATCCAAATTACTTCGAGTGTAATAACATCAAAGCTAGTAAATATAAGATATGGCTCGTGAGTTTTCTGGTTTGTATTATCTCTGAAAACGTACCTTCACTTCTTCTTGTGTTTGCAGGTACTCTGCCTAGAAGATACCATAGTAACTTTTCGCTTGGCTCACAAAGACTCTCTGGCCAGTTTCTTATGATCCCTAACCCTGGATTTGTGCCTACAACTAGCTCTTCTTCTCTGGTAAGTAATTAGTGAACTTTCATTTTGTAAGCAAACCAGTTGAACATCAATCAATTTGTCAATCTGAGCATACGGATTTGTGATTTCTTTCTGCGGTCCCATCAACAGCAGCAGCCTCCAAAGACTATCTCCAAAGAGCAAAATGAAAATGAGGAGCCACAATGGACCATCAGGAAGGAACTGACCAAGAGTGATGTTAACTGTGTTAATAACCAAAAACTTATTCTGGCAAAAAGCTTTGTTGAGGAGCACATTCTGAAACATCTCCCTCTAGAAGATTCCCAAAAGATAGACAGAGGTAAACCCGGAATCACGGTTAAGGTGTATGACCACGATACAGACAGTGAGCACGAGCTGTGTCTAGCACTCCGGAGTAGCTATGTTCTCAAGAATGGTTGGTTGAAAACATTTATTCAAAGAAGAGACTTGAAGAAAGGAGACGAAGTTGGTCTCTTCTGGGAGTGTTCTACTTCTAAGCTTCATTTTAGTGTGCTTTCTCGTGCAATCGCAAAAGCTCCTGCATAAGAAATGAAGCTATATTGATCCAGTAATCTCCCGGAGAGAGGCAAGTGAAGAGAAATTTTTGTTGTTGTTGTCAAACGGTGGTTAGTGTTGCTTATGATAAAGATGTTTTAAATAGTGAGCTTGAGAACTTGATGTTTTGTAAACAAAAAACTTGTTGACTTCAATAATGTTTACGTGTGCAGCTTTTGGTTCTGCTTATTTTCAAATTAAAATTCAGAAAACTACTTGATTCTCTATCTATGTAAAAGTTGGATAGTGAGTGAAGAAGATATTCAGTAGCAAAAATTGAATGAGAAATATTTCACATTAGAAAGCTTTATAGAGTTGATAGAAGCAAAATACAAGAATCTGCAAATATTTCACAGAGTTGATAGAAGCAAAATACAAGAATCTGCAAAGTCTCCTCTGGCTTTGAGATGAAGAAACTACAGAAACCTGAAAAGAAAAAACTATATGCGCTTAGTGATAATGGGACAGAGGAGCTTATGCAATGTTCCGCAGTGATTTTATTTTTGCAGCTGTATTCTCTTGTCCCTGATAGGCAGATCAAGCGGCTTCTGGGCCTCGTGGGGATGGTCCGGACCTTTGTACACCTTCAGGTGATTAAACAGAGCTCTCCCAAGCTGCCACAAAATGGTCAGACCAAAGTTAGAGATCGTTCGAAAACTAGTACGAATATCCACAAGTGTTTCACAAGTTCAATTTATAAACTAAAGAAAAACGTTTTGCTCAGTTCCAAAGAAACTAATAAAGAGCTAGAATCTAACCCGTCCTTTTGGAAGCATTCCACGAACAGCATGCTCAATGATTCTTTCAGGAATTCTCTGCTGCAATTGATCAAAAGTTTCAACTGTCATACCACCAGGTCGTCCAGAGTGCCTCCTGTATAGCTTTTGGTTCCTCTTCTTTCCAGATACAGCAACTTTCTCAGCGTTTACCTTTAAACAAAACAACCGAAAAAGCATTAGTCATCATATGAAGGAGAGCTCGTTGAAAACATATGCAAAGTTACAAGCATTGCCCAAACATCTACATAAAAGGCCTTATATCTCCTTGTGGTTGGTTAAGTAAAGCATATCACATATCTTAATCCACAGATAGCTGAAGAAACACATACCACGATAACAAAGGCTCCCATGTCAACACTAGGAGTGTAGGAGGCAAGATTCTTCCCGCGGATGTGATTAGCAATTGTTGATGCCAATCTACCAAGAATTTTGTCAGTTGCATCAACCACAAACCAGGGCTTATCCGTGTTCACATGGTCCGAAGCTTTTGGATACCAAGTCGTGTTCCAGATGTCCTGTAAACCACAGTATACACTCAATAAAGGTTTCAACTTTCAAGCTACTTATAACTTCCTCCCTATCCAAACATGAAAAAGTAAAACTGCTCAGTATGAGTCAAAGGCAAAATCCACTACCTAGTAAATCGCAATTGGGAGGGGAAAACAAACAAACTTTATACTTCAAATTCCATGAAAATTTCAGGGCAAGAGCTAAAGTTCGAAACTTTATAAAGACATGGTTAAGCACACAAGTTAGAGAGATGTGAACAGATGAAAAACAAAGCGGGAGATAATGTGGTTACAGGGCCATTAGCTTCTTCTTCGTCGAACATCCATCGCTGATTCGCCGGAACAAGAGAAGTCGTCGTCTGCTCAGCTTCACACTTCACTAGCAATCCTCTCTTCGCGTTGGCGTTAATGCCGACTCGTACCGACGGCTTCGAGAGAGCCGTCAGAGAGAACCCTAAAAACGGAGACCTTCTGTCACTTCCGGAGGGTTTCACCGAAGAAGAAGGGAGAATCACCGTCGTAGACGAGCAAAGAACCGCCATTTTTGTTTTTCTCTTCTTCTCCAAAACAATTCTTCTGCTCTTTTTTCTGATTTCTCGGATAAGATTGGGTTTCTTCAGTAAATAGTATTTAGTGGCACAACCGTAAATAAACCTTAATTCAATGACCGAGAATATAACATAAAACGGGTTAAAGATCCGGTTTTGTTCTGAGCTCCGGATCCAACCCAGAAACGCTGATTTTTTTTTTCTTTTTTCTTAATTGACTTTTTTTTTTTTTTTT
>NC_025691.1:29208336-29224469 GCF_000633955.1 Camelina sativa | reverse complement strand
ATGGAAGAGAGAGAGAGAGAGGTCTTCGTAAGCAAGCTAAGTCATGGCAACGATATCGTCAACTCTACTACTCTTAAATCCTTGTAGATTAGTTTGTTCACCTCCTCTGAGAATCCCAAAACTCTCGGTATTTTCATACGCTAGATCCTGCGGATTCGGACGGCGTAATCTCGAACCCTTTTCAAACGGAATGCTATCGTCGGGAAGCAGAGCCGACGGTGTTACGGTGGCGGCTGCATCGGTGGAAGGAGTGATGACGGAGGCGATGAAGCTGATTCAATCGGCTTCACCTACTTGGAAATCCGCCTTGGCTAACAATTTGTTGATTTTTGTTCTCGGTTCACCGCTTCTCGTTACCGGATTGTCCGCTTCTGGGATCGCCGCCGCGTTTTTGCTCGGTACTCTAACTTGGCGGGCTTATGGCTCTGCTGGTTTCCTCTTAGTCGCTGCTTACTTCGTCATAGTAAGTGCAATTGTTATGAATTTGGTCCCTGACTCTGTTAAACATAGAAATCAAATTCACATTCTTCGTTTATCTGCTTGAATGATCTTTAAACAAAATTTACTGATCCAATGTTGAATTTGACTTTGAGCAGATGAATGAATAAGAATGTCGTAAAGATTATAGATGAGTTTTGTTGTTGCATTATCTGTTTTGGTGTAGGAATTGTGTATCTGTTGGAGATCCTGAATTAATCACATTTAAAAGACATAATTCGTTTGATCAATGAGCATGATCAGAGCTTTGTAAATAAGATAGCTTATTGTCTCTATAGATTGAGTTTTGATATTACGGAGCTAGTTTGAGATCTGATCATGTTCAACTTTGAGATACTTTTGTCTTTTACTATACATAAATACAAGTTTGCTTAAAGTTTTAGATTTTATTATCAGAGCTGGAAATAGTAGCACTAAATTTGGGATTGATTCTGGTTTAGACGATTTACAATATCATAGGGAACAGCGGCAACAAAGGTTAAAATGTCGGAAAAGGAAGCACAAGGCGTGGCCGAGAAGAGAAAGGGTAGAAGAGGACCCCGTAGTGTGATTGGTTCAAGTGCTGCTGGATGTGTCTGTGCTTTTCTTTCAATATATCAAGTGGGAGGACCAGCTTTTTCTCAGCTTTTCCGGCTTGGTTTTGTTTCCAGTTTTTGTACCAAAGTGTCTGACACTGTCTCTAGCGAGTTAGGCAAAGCTTATGGAAAAACAACGTGAGTAATGCTACTGTTATCCGCCTATCATCTCTTCTGTTATGGTTTGTGGCTGTTTCCTGTTTAAAGTGTTGTCATAACCTGAAACCAATTGACAACTGAAATGATCTGCATTCATTTTTTTCCCTCTTACTAACTGCTGCAAAATTTGCAGGTATTTAGCCACAACATTCAAGATTGTACCAAGAGGAACCGAGGGAGCTATGAGTGTTGAAGGAACATTGGCTGGACTTTTAGCATCATTTTTTCTTGCCTCTGTTGGTTGTTTCTTGGGTCAGGTAATAGAGGTTATCAAATATGTTGTTGAGGAATGGAGGCATCTATGTTATTTGCTCCAAAAAAAAAAAAAATCCCGTTTCACATCTTCTTCATTGTTAGAACATGATTTGAACTTCTTTTCTTTTTGATCTCTTGAGCACAGATAACTCCTCCAGAAGCAGCTGTATGTGTACTAGCTTCCCAGATTGCCAATCTTGGAGAGAGCATTATAGGTGCTTCGTTTCAAGACAAAGAAGGATTCAAATGGGTATGCTCACTTCAATGAACTCTTGTTATTGTTTGATTGCTCTCTCGCTCTGTCTGCTTAGTCAATGCAATAAGATGATAAGCAGACGAAAATACCGCCACTTCTGGCAGCAAGACCGATATATATAACTGGCTTGAGTGGATAATAGATTTCTGTTCCATACAAAAAATTTCAATTTGGTGCAGTTAGTTACCGGCAAAACAAGAATGCAATAGTTCCGTTGTTGTTCTCCGTTTGCAGTATGTTGTTGTCTTACGTTTGTCACCCCATTTTTGCAATGTGTAGCTAAACAATGATGTAGTCAACGTGATCAACATAAGCTTGGGAAGCATTGTGGCGATTTTGATGCAACAGTTTATACTCCAGAATTGGGCCTAAGTAAAAACGATGAGGAGGGCCATGTCTTCTCAGTGAGGTTAGATTTTAATCTATTGTTAAACAACAGTATGTATTCTATTATGTGTATAATACAATCTGTTGTGTGCAATTAGTAGTAGTCCAACATCACAATGAGGGAAATAAAACTTCTGGAACCTGTCTTGAAAATGTAAGGAAAAAGCTTGAGAAAAAGGCAAGGCAACAACAAAGCACCAAGTATTAGTGATTAGTTCGAATACATTCCTCTTTTTGTCATTATTACTATTATGTCGTGGTCCTATCATCTTCTTTTGCAAATATTCTCGACGTTACATAAGATAAAGTGCCTGATGGTCAGTTTATAATAATATAGAAGCCTCAAGAAAAAGATTGAGCATCCATCCATTGAGACTTAACAGGCCTGTTAACTTGAGTGTTTTGGAAACATGAAGACAACCTACTATGCGTTGTTTCTACGAGCCTGTGGTCCGGGCTATGATACGACAGTGGCCCATTAGCCGCGTCATTCATCCAATACACAGCTGACAACAAGTGACATACGCGCTTCTCAAACGCGTGAATCTCGGCTGATATTATCGCCGCAAATGTCGCTTTTTTCTTTCCAAAGTCAAATCTCCGCCTCACACAACAGAGAGACTTGTGAAGACTCTTTTTCTATGATACTTGGTGTTATAAAATATGTATTCAATAATAGATCAATTTACAGGTTCTATGACATGAATGGGTTTATTGGCTCCACAATTGTGAGTTTGTAACTTTCTCATCTCTAGAACTCTCTAGTAGTTTGAATTTAATAAACTACTAGTACTAAACACCACTAGAAGCCTTTTAACACTTAAAAAAAAGTATTAAACACGATGCATGTGACGAATGTCCCTTCCCCCACAAACCTAACCTATTAAACAATACCAAAAATGGAATAATCAGATATGGCTAGAGAATCAAACAAAATATGTAAAACGATATCCACAAAAGGAAAACATAAACAAAGATTAGTTTGCCAAAAAGTTTGACGAAAAGAAACAAACAAAAAAACCCTATATGGTTCACCCGCCGTGAGCATGTTCCCATCTTCTTCTCGAACTTTGCCAAAGTTTGGTATATCAAAAAAAAAACTACTAATATTAAGACAGATAGAGAGAGAACAAGAGAAGAAGATGTTTTAGAGTTGTGTTTCAGCGATTGGCTTACACGCGTCATAACTTAATTAGATAATTTTATTTCCTTACTCTCTCTCTCTCTTTCTCCTCTCACATACATTAGTCATAGAGAGTCATCACCAGCTCCTCTTGATCAAAATAAAAGAAAAAGCGTTTTCTCTTCTCTATAGCTTTTCTCACAGTTACCCAAAAGTGTTATAATTTTTTTTTTCTTTCTTTCTTTCTAAAATCGGGCGGTGTGTACGCGAAACCTAAATTTCGCTGGATTTTGTTCTTTTTTGGAAACGATAAGCTATAATGGCCGTTGATTCGGCTGACCGGCGTGAAGTAATCGTCAAAATCGACGGTGACAAAGGAAGCACCGGAGAGACCGTTGGAAGGATTTGGAGAGACGGTAGTTACGATTTCTGGACTGATGGAGAAGGTAACCTCAACAAAGGCCATAATGCTGCCGCCGCGAGTGGTTCCGATAGATCCGCCTCCACGACGGGGGAGCTACATGACGAAGGGTTTGAGTTTCGCCGCGGCGAAGATCCTCCGACGAAGCTAATTGGTCAGTTTCTCCATAAACAGCAAGCCTCTGGTGAGATTTGTCTTGATATGGACCTTAGTATGGACGAGCTTCAGTCCAGAGGTTTGACTCCGGTATCGGAATCTCCGACGTCGGCGAAAGTGCCTCCTCCTACTACTACTAAACCTGACGCCGAGGGAAGACGAGACAGCCGTAGCAATAATAACAACGATGGTGGAGAAGTTGTCAAGTGTAGTGGAACCGCTCCGATGCCGACGAGAAGCTCTAGCAATTTGCTTAAGATGCGAACTAAGTCACGGCTTTCGGATCCACCGACGCCTCAGCTGCCTCCTCAACCGGCGGATATGAAATCGGGTCGGATTCCGAAATCCGGGCAGATGAAATCAGGTTTTTTCGGTAAAAGCCCTAAAACTCAGGGGGAGGAAGAAGAGGATGATCCGTTTGCAGAGGAGGATCTGCCGGAAGAGTACAGGAAAGATAAGCTTAGTCTATGGATTGTATTGGAATGGTTGAGTTTGGTTTTGATCATTGCTGGGTTTGTTTGCACTCTTTCAATACCTTTCTTGCATGAGAAGAAACTCGCGGATCTTGATCTGTGGAAATGGGAATGTATGGTTTTAGTGTTGATCTGTGGTAGGTTAGTCTCTAGTTGGGTCGTTAAGATTGCCGTCTTCTTCATTGAAAGGAACTTTCTTCTCAGGAAAAGGGTTTTGTACTTCGTCTACGGTGTCCGGAAAGCTGTGCAGAATTGCTTATGGTTAGGACTTGTTTTACTCGCTTGGCATTTCTTGTTTGATGAGAAAGTGGCTAAAGCAACAAAGACCATGTCCCTGCGTGTTGTGACTAAGATCTTTGTGTGTTTGTTGGTTGGGTTTTTGTTGTGGCTCGTGAAGACACTGTTGGTCAAAGTTCTTGCTTCCTCGTTCCATATGAGCACTTACTTTGACAGGATTCAAGAGTCTTTGTTTACTCAGTACGTGATTGAGACGCTCTCGGGTCCTCCTTTGATTGAGATACAAAAAAACGAGGAAGAAGAAGAGAGAATCAGTGTTGAGGTTAAGAAGTTTCAGAATCCTGGAGGTGTTGAGATTCAGTCAGGGGCTCAGAAAAGTCCGATGAAGACCGGGAAGAGCCCGTTGATCTCTCGTATTCTATCTAATGGAGGAGGAGGAGGAGGAGGAGACAACAAAGGGATTACGATCGATAGCCTTCATAAGCTGAATCCTAAGAATGTTTCCGCGTGGAAAATGAAGAGGCTGATGAATATAATCCGGAATGGATCACTTACCACCTTGGATGAACAGCTTCAAGATCCAAACTTGGATGATGAGAAAGGGAACCAAATCAGAAGTGAGTTTGAGGCAAAGCTCGCCGCAAGAAAGATCTTTCATAATGTTGCTAAGCCAGGATCAAAGTAAGTAAAATCACTTTTACATTTTGCACACAAAGCTTTTACCAATATCACAATATAGCTACTAACCATTAGCAATTTCATTGCACATTTTCGTATTTAGGTTCATCTACGTGAACGACATTATGCGGTTTCTGCCAGATAACGAAGCTTTGAAGACTTTAAGTCTCTTTGAAGGAGCAACTGAGACGAACAGGATCAGCAAATCATCTCTTAAAAACTGGGTGGTAAGCAATCTGGAACGAATGAACTTACACTCTTTTTAACATTTTCGGGTATTAATAGATATGTGAAAATGTAGGTGAATGCTTTTAGAGAGAGAAGAGCTCTTGCATTGACCTTGAACGACACGAAAACAGCAGTAAACAGGCTTCACAAGATGGTGAATATCGTGGTTGGGATCATCATAATAGTTATTTGGCTTATCATACTTGGAATCACTTCCACCAAATTCCTCGTAGTCATGAGCTCGCAAGTCGTGGTTGTTGCATTCATATTTGGGAACATGTGCAAGATAGTGTTCGAATCCATCATCTACTTGTTTGTTATACACCCGTTTGATGTAGGCGATCGATGTGAAATCGATGGAGTCCAGGTAAATTCATACAAACAATAATAACATGTGTAGTAAATAAAACTTCTCATTTTTATTTGTATCGTTTTGAATAAAACTCTCTTTTTGTCCAGATGGTTGTGGAAGAGATGAACATATTGACAACAGTTTTCTTGAGGTTTGATAACCAGAAAGTCGTGTACCCGAACAGTCTTCTGTGGACTAAATCTATTGGAAACTATTACCGTAGTCCTGATATGGGAGATGGAATCGAATTCTCCATCCACATTACTACTCCAGCTGAGAAAATCATCCTCATCAAACAGAGAATCACAAGGTACATTGCAAATTTGGAATTACAGTTTCAAAAATTTTAATACCTGAATCCTTATGTGTACTCATTACCTGTAAATTATTGTTGTGGTAGTTACATTGATGGGAAGAAGGATCACTGGTATCCGGCGCCGATGATAGTATTCAAAGACATGGAGTCATTGAACAGTGTGAGGATTGCAGTTTGGCCAACACATCGAATGAATCATCAAGACATGGGAGAGAGATGGGTTCGAAGATCTCAGCTTGTTGAAGAGATTGCCAAGATTTGCAGAGAGCTTGACATTGAGTATCGATTGTATCCTCTTGACATCAATGTCAAAAACATGCCCACTTCTACTGTTTTGCCAGTCTCAGACAGACTTCCACCTACATGGACTGCTCCTGCTTCTAGCAGCAACTGAAACTATAGATGAAACGTTTTACATGGTTTGGATCAAGAGGATGTGTTTTTTTCTCATGTGTCTTTTTGAACTCTACGAATTTAGAACTTAGGAAATGATACTTGATGAGATTACTCGACATCAGTGTAATGTGTAAATTTGGTTCCTTTAATCTGCATAGTTGTCTGGATCATGGCGTTTTGGATTTTATGGTTTATGAACCCAAAAACTAAAAATACAAATGGATGGATTAGTGTGAGTGTACCCAGGGATAGTGAACAAAATGATTAAGCATCAAGCAAATTATAACAGACACCTAATGAAAGAACACGTTTTCTGATAACTTAATTAGTTAAGCCAAAACGATAAATTCAACAATTTAATCTCCTTATATAACCTTTCAACCAAATAAACATGTTTCTGAAAACGACCTCTTCTCTGTTTTTTCCAGCTAATAAAGAACAAAGAACATCGACTCTCACAGACCAACTACAGTACAAGTTTCCAAATCATCCATGTGATCTACTGAGAAAGCTGCCGATCTCTTTCCTCAAAACGGCCAGAAGATAGTTGCTTTTCACCACCGCCGCCGTTTCCCAACCCTTTGTTTCGGGGATGAACCGGTGTAAAGATCTGAAGAAAATATGTCTGGAACAAACACTGAGTGGTGGTGAAATTGCTTATTAGGCCAGTTAAGACCAGAAGCTGTAGGTGGAGACTGAATCTGTGGAACAGCCCATGATGTCTCACCTCCCAAGCAGTTATTGTTATCTTCTGCATCTTCTTCTGCAGATCTCATCATCGAAGAGCTGTCTGAATCTCCTCGTCTACTAGTATCAGCCTGCAACAACAAGTATCAAGCTTTTAGCAATTTTCATATATGAGAATCCAAAAATAGATAAATCACAAAGGCCACAACAAGATCATACATTCTTTTCACTTACTTCGCAAGACTCACTATCTAAAGCTCCAAAGAGGTCTCAAGAACCAACAAAAAGGCCTAAAATCAATCTTGATTATATATATACAGTACTAATGGGATGTAACTAAAGTGCTACCTTAGATGATCCATTGTTCTCCATGTATTCATAGCTCTGATCAAAGTCGGTAAGCCCAAAAATCTCCTCTATTTGCCACTGAGGAATGCTTCCAGTAGCTGATCCGCTGCTTGCAAAAGGAAGCTTTGTCGAAACTTGATCACTGACTTTACATTCCGGGAAAACTCCTTGCTGCTGATGATGATGATGATGATGATCAATCTTTTGAGGCTCAGGAGGTAAAGACTGAACAAGTGGTTTTGTGTCCATGGTATCATTGGTAGGTGAGGATTTAACAGACGGACCAGATTCTATAGATTCAAGACCAACTTTGATTCCAGTGAGAAGAAATCTCTGGTGAGCTGAGACATGAGGATTCACAGTGTGGATTGCAACATCACATTTCCTACATAGTAAAGCTCTATCTTGCAGACAGAAGAAGAATCCAGAAGCTTCCTGTAAGGGATTTGCAGACAAACACAACACAGGAACAATATTAAAAAATCTTTTTATGAGCCTCCCTACACCTAAAACTAAAAAGATTCAAACTTTAACACAAAAAATTGAGGATCTAAAAAAAAACATGGGGTGATTTGAAAATCAGATCAAAGACTCAGATTTAATATGAAAGGATGAGAGAGACTGAGAGAGAGAGAGGTCAGACCTGACAAATGTCACATTTGGGTATGGAAGAGGAAGAGACAGAGAGAGGGACTCTCTGATGTTTTCCGGCGAGTTTATTAGCAGCGTGAATCTTCTCATCGCAAGCCCAACACAGAGCAGCCTCGTCGGCGCAACATAGAACCACCGCTTCCGCCGCTTCACAAACGTTGCACTGAATCTTCATCCTCTCTGATCTGATCTTTCTCCTTCCTTTATCTCCAAAATCCAAATCATCCAAAAAAAAATCTGTCACCTTTTTTTCTTTCTTTTTGGACTGGAAAGATTCAAATTTCCAGAAAACGAAACTCAAATCATAAACATGAAAATTTTTCAAGGAAAAGAGAGGTGGAGCCAACTAAGTTCTTCTGACTCTTGTTATTGTTGTTGCTTGAGGTTTATGGTTTAAGCAACTCTTACGTTTTCTCTCTTCTTCCTTCTGGATCTTTTTTTTTTTTTTTTTAAGTCCCCTAGAAAACATGTGATTATTTATAAATTTTCTGACTAAAACAAATTAATTCTAGATAAGTCGTTGTAGGAAAATATCAATTATATTAATAAAATAATACATAGTGGGCAAATAACATTATTTCTTTTCAGAAAAAAAAAAAAAAAAGAGAGGGGGCTTCTGTGTGCCATTTTAAAGTGGTGGGGTAAGAATTGGAAATATGGAGGTGTTATAGGAAGATATTTATTTAGGCCAATTTAGTGAACAATGCATAGACACGTGGCTGAAACAAGTGTCTTAATTGCAGGAGACCGTCTCTGCTGTGTCAAGGCTGTAATGTTTTTTATCAAAAGATCGCATTTTTTAAGGTCCCCAACAACAACCAAAAAAAAACAGATTTTTCTTTTACTTGTGGCTGCGCTCGTTTCTCTATGGGTTTAACTTAGAAATTTCTCAAACTCGTGATGAAAATATCTTTTCTTTTTTTTTAGTTGTGTGTGTAGATAAGATAAATGAAAGTGATATTGATATGTATGTTCCAAGTAGAATATCTAGTTTCAAACGACTGTGACATTGTCTACTATTCATTTTGACCACTTTTTAGAAAGAACCTATTTAAAACTTATCTAAGGGATTATATGTTATATAAAACTTTTGTCCTGGTTCATGCATCGTAATCTTGTACATGATACGATATAACACGATAGCGAAATGTTTATTTCAGAGGAAAAATATCACCATAGTATAATTTATAATATCAAGGTTATACTAGTCCACGTATGGTTATGGGTGGAAGAAGTGAAGGATTCGGACCTACATAAGACTAGATTTTTGTTTCCAACAACACAAGCCATAAACAAAAGTTATTAACATTAATCAATCAAATCATTAATAAGGTCCCATTTTGAAAAAGATATTTTCCCAAAATCAACAATTTGCACGAGAGATAGGGAGAGAATTCTAGATGTTTTTGATATTACAAAGATCCTTAAAATATAATTTTATTCAAGAGGTTGAGATACATCCACGTTCTTGGTAGGAGAAAGATTAGCTACTTGAATTAAACTTCTTCGAGCACCAAAGATTCAAGGAATCAACAAATCTTTCGGACCAAAGAATCTTTTTTACCATATGTATAGACAAGTGGGCTAAAAAGGGCTCTTTTAATGTCTACCAACTCTTAACTTTATGAACAAATCTACCATCGTACCAATTCTAGTACCTTGATCTGATCTGAGAAATGCCGTAAGCCAAGAAAACATTTAAGACCGGTGCATCGGATGATATCTCGATTGTATCTCCGATCTGCACGTTGTGTCGAACCTGACAACCATCAATGTAGATTGTCCCATGGTCTGAATACCAGTTAACGTCCATTAGTTGGTCCGGTTTGAAGGCCGAATGCATTAGAGAAGCGGTTGAACCTGGAGAGATTGGCTCTCTGACCATAAACTGTACATCACGAGACAATATTGGCATCACGAACCCACCTGCTGACTGCATTGCTGCAGTTGAGCCAGCAGCTGTGCAGACTCTTAGACCGCTTGAGCGGCAGTTCACTGTCTTATTATGACGGGTCTCACCATCTTTGTTCTTAATCCTGCACACATTGTAGAGAACAGAACACTGACTAATAAGTGTTGGATATCTTTGGATATCATATAGGGATGTCCAACAGTTAAAACCGAACCGAAGAAAAGATCAACCAATTCGGTTTTGTTTTTCAAGGTGTAACCCTATCAATCTGAAGAAGATTAAATCCTTTTCTTTGAAAAATCATTCAATTATAGGTTTAGTTTCTAAAACACCATATACCAAACCGATGATAGTTGGTATTCTGCAAATGAACAAACAAGGATCATGTCTACCCAAGCAATCAGGTCTAAAAGAATGCCTTTATTTTATTTTTTTTAAGTGGGAGCTCTTACTTGAATGAGAACCTTGAAACCGCGGCAGGGCATGGGTGTGCAATCAAAACGTCATTAAGTGCGTGTGAAAGAAGAGGTTCTGAATTTAACTTGAGTGATATTCTCGAGACTTTTGAAGGAATCACTCTGCCAGACAAAATGTCATCCAGCACCTGTGAAGAAATAATAGCTGAATGTTCAAACCAAAATATTGCCTAGTCACTGATTTTTCTAAGGAACAAATGAGGACCAGTGACAAGAGCATGAATGGGCTGCCTCACTTTCTATATCTCTGATTTACTTTTACCTGTTCAAAATTCTCAACTGTTGCAGCACAAAGATGACCAGTACTTCTACTAGCGTCAACTGATCACTCAGTTCTTCTACCTATAACAACAAAACTTAGCTACTTTTTCACATTCTTTATAAAGATAGAAACATCGTAACAGAAAATATCAGAGAAGTTGGGTTGGGCTACAAAAAAACCTCGTGAGCTTGAGTTGGATCAGAATTGACTCCTAGAACCGGAACAGAATCATCGATGAAATGACTGGCATGCAAGAGGGTACCATCTCCACCCACGGTGATAACCATATCCACATCACGAATGGGATGCGCTAAGTCATTACGCGAAATAGGTTTCCATTCGACTGGCTTCTTACTTAGTATTTCCTGACAAAAATTTATAGCATTCTTGTGTACTTTGCACCTGCTTTCTAGATATTTCAGAACCTGTTCAACAAAACAAATAAAAATTCCATTTTTATTAGAAGGAAGCCATGAGAAACTAACTAGAGCAATAAACAACAATAGTTTTCGAAGTCCAAAGGCTAAAATGTTCAAATCCCAACATATATATTTGTGAGCTTTGTGTTGATGATAAAGAAGAAACTAAAATGTTCGCAGTTAACACATAGGTAACACCCAAAATTGGTTCCTTTTTTCACGTAAATGTCAAAGATTGCGCCTTTAACTCTTTTGGGAATTTTGTCGAACACCTTCAATACGTAACGAAATAAACATGATCGGGCTTTCAAAATTTTGAGATGAGACGCATTGGGGAATAAATTACCTGAGGGTTTTTGATGAGCGATGCACCTTCAGTTTGGAGGAATGGGTACGGATCAATCGGTTTCAATAGTAGCAGAAGCTTCCTGATCGCCATTCTCGTTGAATCAATCTCCCTCTCTCTCTCTCTCTCTCTCTCTCTCTCTCTCTCTTCCTCGGCGCCGCGCTCACCGGACGGACTGGATCAAACCACGTTTGGAAATATTCGCCAAGTCTCTCCCACGAACCCTCTGTATCGTTTAGAGGGTCCTTCCCCTGTGAAAATATAGTCAAAATGTCTCGGCCCCAACTAAAATCCTACCAAACTGGGCTTAGTTACAAAATAAGCCCAACTAACAACTATCCTATATTAACTGGCCTAAACTACATGGTTCCAATTCCAAAATTGGACTTATTAGTTCTGGATCTGTTTGTTAGTCTTGTTTCTGAACTTTATGCTGCTTTTACATGTATTTTGAACTTTTAACATCAAGTTAATTTTTAAAAACTATCGTAGTCGAATAATCAAGGGATTTTTTTTTTCTTTTGCAAGAAATACATTTTTTTTTGCCACGTCAGACCATCCCCAAATCATTTTTGGACACTATGGGGTGCATTGAAACAATGATTTTGAAAGATTTTATGAAATTTAGGAAATTTGGAATTTTGATAGATTTTAGGGAAGTTGATATGATTTATGGTAAAATTCTTTCAAATCCCACCTAAAACCATGAGATTTGAAATTCTGTATTTTTAACTAAACAAATCCTCTCAAATCCTCCAGAATCCCTAAAACTTATTAAAATCCAAATTCATAAAGTAGATTTTTAAATTATCAGTTCAATAACAGTGGATTTCAGAAGACTTTTTAAAATCTATGATTGAATAACATAAAATTTGTAATTTTTACACAAATCACCTAAAGTTTATAAAATTTGTAACTTTTATGTATTATGTAAAGATATATTTTGTGAGTTTACATTTAATTTTAAAAAACATAATTTATATGGATATTGTTCTTTAGATCTTTTTTTTTGTCTTTATATACATAATAACGATCCTAATAGTCTTTATTGGAGATCATGTTCTACATGCAACACATATTTCACTTTATATGGTAGACGGTCCTAACCGGTCCCATGTCCAACCCTAAGTGGAACTATTCCGATCGTACCACGGTCCTCAACGTCTCGCCTAATGGGAACAACGCTTAGTAGGATCAGATCCTCCGTATCGAGCGCAATCCTTTAAAGATTGTCCGGTCTAGAATCTAATCAGAAGTGGGGTTAGCTTTTTGAGATCATACCGACCGGACCGGTTATGCTCCACGTGTGGGTAATAATTGTGGTACTGCGTATAATGTAGTGGCCAACAACAGAAGCTATGAAATTTGACCTCGAAATATCGGCATTCACGTGATTTTTTTTGTCTTTCATTTGGCCAAATTTAGTAACCTATTATATATTGTACGAGCTCTCTAATTGAAACAACCTAAGACATATCTTACAATTTTCTCCACATATTATTTTTTTTTTTGAATGGTGACAAAATGGGACGAAATTAAATAATGTTATATAACATAAGAAAGCCACCAAACATAATACAGACAAATTATGGTGGATTGTACAAGAATGCATTCCCTTAAAATATAAAAGGTAATTGTATATATATATGCTTCACATATCTTATTTTATTTAGCGATTATGGAATTCATTTACGCAATAGAAAAATGTTGTATCTTTTTACTGAATATTAGGTCTAACACTATTAATGAATCTCCACTGTCCGATTAAAAAAAAAATCTCCAGAAGCTGGCAAGCAATATCATCTTTTCGTTTTTATCAAATAAAAGAAAAAAGGAGGGGAAAAAAGTTGCAGTTCTTAGAGTAATAATTTAAAGCTAAACACTACGTGCATGGAAAGATCAAACTACAAATAGTGACCATTCTCTAATCTTTATCTTTTAGCGAGTGGGGTACAATCTCGACATCGATTGGCCCATCAGTATTAGAATTTAGATTTTATACTAATCAAAGCATTTGCAATCACATGTTTTTCCATCACGTTGTTAAATCCAACCACAAAGCTCAATTTTAAATTAGTTGACCAACACCAAAAATAATTATATAGGCTCAAGTAAAACTCAAAACGGAGTTGAATTAATTGACCAGACTCATAATTGCATCTATAAAAATTACGAAACATTAGCGTTGTCAAATAGCAAATCTGGACAAAAAGTGAATTTAAACAAACCAAATCATTAGGTTTTTACTCCTGTCATTATTTATTTAGACCACACATTCTGCATAAGTAACTAAGAAAAAGTTTATATTTTATATAGATTGTTCAGACTTGGTAAAAATGGTGTTTTCTCCTCAAGACTGACCGGCTTTCAAGACATATCTCGACGATATCAAGATGGATAGGGAGAAGTTTTCGTTTTTCTTTTTATCTCTAATCTCAAGAAATGCTAATGTCAGTCCGGATTCCTTGGCACGCCAAGCGTTTACCTCTTCGCATTATGTTTTGTTTGTAAACGATTTTCTTCCGCATTGGCTCTCATGAACTGATTTTTTTTGTTGTCAAAAAATATATATATATATATATATTATTATTTACAGGGCTATATTAATGTGTAATCCCAGAAAAAAGGAAAATTAAATCTTAGATCTGCAAAGTACTACTAATATATGGAACTATGGACTCGCTACTACTATTAGTTACGTAGACTAAAATAGTGCTTGAATTTGAATATAATTTGAAGAGCTTAATAAAAAAAAGAAAACACAAATTAGTGCACTGACAACTGCGAAACCACTGGTAATATCTTAACTCTCAAGTTAGAGAAATGTAGATCTTAAAGCAATAAAAGAAAAGGCCGTCGACAACAAAAGCCATAAAAAAATGTTAATTAAGAAAGGCAAATAAAAAGTTTAGCAAAAAGTTACCCATGCGACCACGAGAAGCATCTCTAATTTAGTATAGTATTTCGTAACTTAGTAGAATCCCATGGAAAAGAAGAGAGATTTCTAAGCACTTTACAAGTTGCAGCCTTTGTAAAAGATTCGATATATTCTTGTAAATTATTTTAATTGACGACGATCTAAATCTCAGTCATCTGAAATTGGAATTTTCAGTATACTTTCAAACACGTTGACGCAAACAGATTTTTAAAAAATATTAATTAAACGAATATACAAACCGTATAATAATAACAGTACGAGTTAGTACTTAGTAGTATAGAAAGAAAAAAACGATGAGTTGGTATAAAATTATATGCGATGAGTCAGATGATACCCATGAAGTAAAAAAGTTATACGCTGACGTAAAGGTCCTCGTCGTGGTCTCTCATGCTGCCAATCAAATTTATTCCATATACACTGCATATAATAAGTTTCCATTAGATTAATTAAGCGCTTTTGGACCATAAGAAAAGGTATTATGCTAACACTTGCAATATTTTTTAAAATAGTTTCTAAAGGATGTTTACAGTTTTTATAGTTCTAAATTATAACTAGAGTTCGATTAACGAAAAGATTAAAACTTTCAAATTTCAGTTAGGATATATATGTTTTACAAGAATAAAAACACTACTAATTTGG
Source organism: Camelina sativa (assembly GCF_000633955.1). Taxonomy (NCBI): domain Eukaryota; kingdom Viridiplantae; phylum Streptophyta; class Magnoliopsida; order Brassicales; family Brassicaceae; genus Camelina; species Camelina sativa. The sequence goes on along the minus strand of NC_025691.1, from coordinate 29,209,281 downwards.
AAATTTGAATTTGAGAGAGTCTATGTTGTTGTGAGTGGTTAAAACTAACTGCATGAGCAGAGAGAGAGAGAGAGAGAGAGAGAGAAAGAAAGATATGATTAGCATGATGATGGTTCAATGTCCAATGTCCACTACTCACCACGAAGTCAGTCTCTGGTGAGCTCGAAGTCCCATGTTAAAAAAGTACGTAGTGTGTGTGATGTTTAGACTGATAACTAACTGCAACTGGAAGGATTTTACCAAATACAGAAGTAGTTTTTCTTTATGGTAAAATTATCTAGTGGTAAGAACCAACCGTGGTTGATGATATATCACAGAGAGAAGGAAGGAAGACTCGATGGAACCTTAACATATATATTGGTCTCGCTCTATATAAGCTATAGCTGCATGATAAATCTTTCAACGAGTAAACCAATAGTAGTTTTATAGAGAAAAAAAAAACAGTCTTTATTGGTGTAAGAGTATAATTAAGGAACTGGGAGTCAGCAATAATACCAGTATTATTTTGGATTTGATACATTTATTGGTAACTTTTGGTGGTGAGTGGGGGATGATGAGAGAGATATATATACTATTATTGACTCCTTTTTAATTATGGAATTTTAAAAGGGGGGCAAGGCGGGGGTGAAAAAAAAAAGGGGGAACAAATTCCCTCCAAATGATTGGGCCATAAACCACACACAGACAGAGAGGCTAAAGGCTCTCTCTCTCTATTTCTTCTGCTACTCCATAAACCCTACTACTTACTTACTACTTCTACACTCTTCTTTCTTTCTTTGTTCATCGATCTCTCTGATCGCTCTCAAACGGCTTTTGTGTCATAGTTCGTTCGTTCGTTCGTTCGTTCGTCGATCTTCTCTGATCCCGCCGCCTCGTATATTTTAGGTTAGTATTCGTTTTCTCTCATCTCATCGTTTTCTCGTTAGATTCCCCCCCCCCCCCCCC
>NC_025691.1:29206259-29207873 GCF_000633955.1 Camelina sativa | reverse complement strand
GTTTTTTTTTTTTTTTTTGAGCGTCGATTTGATTTTTTTTTTCCACCCTCTGATATCAATCGTTTGATCTTCTTTCTGATTAGCCTATGTTTGAAACGGTTCTAGATTCGGAATTGTTATCTTAGGAGGTTTCCTCGTAGCTTTTTTATTTGTTTGATCTCTGATTCGAATCAAAATTATATATCTAGTTGATTTTATTAATTATTATATGATTCGATTGCTCTGTTTCAATAAGTTTCCGGATTTTTTTTTACTCTTTCCTCATTCAAAAAAACTTTCAATGGTTTGAAGTTTTAGGTTAGGAAATCAAATCACATCACCAACTTAGAAATCTCCTCTTTCTTGTTTGTTTGTTTGTTTGTTGCGATCCTACGGTATAAAATAAAATTATAGATCATTAAGTCATGATCTAACTAAGAAATTAGTTCTAGTACACGTTAACAGATCAAAAATTAAATTAGATTTGGTTTGCCACCAAGGTGATCTTGTTTCCTTGTTTACAAAATCTTTCGATGATTAATTTTTTATTTTATTTTAAGGATGCTTTCTGTTTCAAGATCCTAAAAAGGGTGACAATGATGATGATAATCAGTGTTGGTTGAGTTAATTGGATAATATCTCGTTTTTATAGAATTGATCAGCACTAACACAATAACAACTACTCATTTTGATTGTTAACTTTTCTCATTGATCTCCCAATTAATACTTCCTAATTAAACAAAATCACTATTCGTACTAGTATCTTTTTTTTTTTTAAGTGATTTATGCGTAGGTTTCATCTTTTTCAAAAGGATATTATTTTCTTTCTTTCTTTTTTGCTTCTCAATTTAGAAGAGATCTTTGGTGGGGTCCTAGTGATTGTGGATTCTGTGCCTACTTGAATGAGAGTCACTGCAGTCTTCACGGGAAAAAGCAATTCCCTATCTTAATAAGTATTTTCTCATTTCTCTAAAATTTTGAATTTGGTTGAAACTGTGCCACTTGGTTACATTATATAGCCTTTAGATGTTTACAACAGATGATCATGCAAGGTGTAATTTATATATATTATTGTTGACTTGCCTTGTCATGGGAGGAGTTTTCTTGTGTGTGTGTGTGTGTTTGTTTTATTTATTTCAGCTAACATATTTTGTGGGGTTTATAAAACTTAAAACTTATACTAATTAGAAATAACAGGACATAGGCAAAGCAAAAGTGAGAGAGAGCAAATCGTACACCTCTTTCTTTTTTTTTTCTTTGGGCATAAAATATATATGATGCTTAGATTTGCTGTCTTAACTAGGTGGACCACAAAGTTTTCTTATACTTTCCTTTTCATCGCCTTTTCTTTACCGACACATACAATTGGACGCATCATATGTTGTCCATGCATACATGATCCACTTCCACACAGTGTATCAAAACACCTTAAAGTCTTCTTCTTCTACCATATACAACTAATTATTATACAAAGGAACATCGTGTCCTGCTCATGCTTGTTGTTGTCTTGTCTTGGGAAATCATGTGTCTGTTTTAATATGTAAAAAAAGTCAACGCTCTAAAACAGTAAAACTCTTTCTTAGTTACAAGAAAGACATTGAATTGAGATGGTTGTTGAAGCCCTTTTCTTAGTGT
>NC_025691.1:29204906-29205187 GCF_000633955.1 Camelina sativa | reverse complement strand
CCTTAGCTATTTTCTTGGTCTATAGAATAATTTCCCTTTCTAGTAAAAAGAAAGAAACAGAATTGCATCAAAATCAAATCTAACGTCAGCTTCGGGGGAGTGAGAGATGGGTCAATTTCAGCTTAAAAACTCTTATTTTAATGTCATAAACTAAAATTAGGTCTCTCTCTCTTTGGTTACAAAAAGAAAAAAAAGAAAAAAAAAGTTTGGGCAGGAAGAGAGGAGCGGCTCCAGGATCCGGATAGACGAGTTGACCCATATATGATATATGTAACAAGTTG
>NC_025691.1:29198206-29201244 GCF_000633955.1 Camelina sativa | reverse complement strand
TTTTTTTTTTTTTTTTTTTTTTTTTGGACAAAGCATCTGATTCTCTTTTTGTTACTAAACAAGAATTTTTTGCTTCACAATTTCTTCCGTGGAGAAAAAAGAAAAAGGTTAGTTGAATTGTATATTTTATACAGTGTCTTTGTGGCAACAGTATACAGCACACTAACTTTAATCTCTTCTTTCTTGCATAATTTGATTAGACTCTTTACTGTTTTAGTGGTTCAAACTTCAAAGCTAGAATGAGTGTTATATTGAGGGGGGTTTAACTGATCTTATTTTACACGTGCATATGACATTGTCGCTANTGACCCATATATGATATATGTAACAAGTTGGTCTATCTATATATAAAAGTAGGAGAAGACAGAACCCTTCAAGGATTACGTCATCTCGACTTTTTAGTAATCTTTTTTTTTTTGATAACAAACAATTATAATAATATCCCCCGTGATTGCGAAGTGTGTGTGTGTGGTGGTGGTCTCTCTCCGCCCCCAAAATCTCCGGGCGATTTTTATCATTGCGCCTAAATAATTTACACAGGCGCACGGCGGTGTTTATATAAAACTAACTCGAAACGAAACTGTAGGTTTTCGAGGATTTTTCTTTTCGAGTTAAGTAAAAAAAAAGTAATTGTCTCTGTTTTTAATTTGGATGTGTGAAAACTTGCATGGCTGAGAAAGCTCTGTGTAGTCTGTAAAGCTTACACGAGGATTTTGTGCTCCCCTCCTCCTTCCCTAATATCTCATTCATTCTCTCTCTCTCTATTGATAATAATAATGTTACTCACACACCCGTTTCCCTTTCGCCTTCTCTCTGTCTGTTTTCCATCTTTCTTTTTTGTTTTGGCTTTATTTACTTGCCCATCATCTCGATGATTACGACATGAAACCCACCACCTCAATATTACTCAATTCTTCACATTTTTATTATTATCTCATCTTAATTTCTTCTTCTTGAATTCTGTCCCAACCCTGTCTTCAGGTGCCCTTTCCTCTTTTCTTTTTCTCTCTAGCTGCTTAAGGTATTTCTGCTTTGTTTTCTTGTAAATCCGTTTCTTGTGATTCATTCTTATGCTAATTCTTGGCCTGTTAATTATGACCTTAGGATCCTTTTTGACACTATCTTGTGTTTTTCTTTTCTCTTCCCTCTTTTTCAATAACCTTTAGATGATAATTCCTTGGCCTGATGGGGTTCTTTAACATTCGACTCAAGTGATTCCAGTGTATGGGTGATAGACAACGACATTTCAGTGTCTTCTCTTTTTTCTTTCTTTCCTTCTTTGTCTATTATGTTATATGTATATATCTGCTTTACTTGACACTTGGTTTCTTTATGTTGTCTGATTTGCTTTTACAACTAAATAAATGCAGGTTCCAGTCGTTTCTTGGAGTGTACATAACTTCAAACTGGTGTTTTTGTTCTGTTTTCTTGTAAGCGTATGCCTGGAAATAAGTACAACTGCAGTTCTTCTCATATCCCACTCTCTCGAACCGAACGGCTCTTGAGAGACAGAGAGCTCCGAGAGAAGAGGAAGAGCAACCGAGCTCGTAATCCTAATGATGTTGTTGGCAGTTCCGACAACTCTGAGAACGACCTGCGTTTAGAAGGCGACAGTTCTACCAGGCAATATGTTGAACAGTACTTGGAAGGTGCTGCTGCTGCAAGGGCACACGATGATGCTTGTGAGAGGCAAGAAGCAAGGCCTTATAACAGGCAACGCCTACTTGTTGTGGCTAACAGGCTCCCAGTTTCCGCTGTCAGAAGAGGTGAAGATTCATGGTCTCTCGAGATCAGTGCTGGTGGTCTAGTTAGTGCTCTCTTAGGTATCTCTCTCTCTCTCTCTCTCTCTCTCTCTTTTTCCTTGACTTCTTTTTCATTTCTCATATCACTGGCTTAGTATCCAGTTCAATGAACAAAACATTGAAGGAGGTTTTAGTTGTTGAAGTCTTTGCACGATTTATTAGTAGGCTGACATAAAATTATTGACCTTGTGAAGGTGTAAAGGAATTTGAGGCCAGATGGATTGGATGGGCTGGAGTTAATGTGCCTGATGAGGTTGGGCAGAAGGCACTTACCAAAGCTTTGGCTGAAAAGGTACAGAGTATCTCTTCCTCATGTTGCTGCCAATGAGATAATATATTCATTCTCCTCTTGATTATAGACTATGTCATTTGATTTATTTTTTCAAACTTGCAGAGGTGTATACCTGTGTTTCTTGATGAAGAGATTGTTCATCAGTACTACAATGGTTATTGCAACAATATTCTGTGGCCTCTGTTTCACTACCTTGGACTTCCACAAGAAGATCGTCTTGCCACAACAAGAAGTTTCCAGTCTCAATTTGCTGCATACAAAAAGGCAAACCAAATGTTCGCTGATGTTGTCAATGAGCACTACGAAGAGGGAGATGTTGTCTGGTGCCATGATTACCATCTTATGTTCTTCCTAAATGCCTTAAGGAATACAACAGTAAGATGAAAGTTGGATGGTTTCTCCATACACCATTCCCTTCTTCTGAGATACACAGGACACTTCCATCACGATCAGAGCTCCTTCGCTCAGTTCTTGCTGCTGATTTAGTTGGGTAAAATCTCAGTTTTGCTTCTATTTATTTTCAAGCACAACTGTGACAGGTTTAAATTCTATGTGTTATCGTTTCAACCAACCTTAGGTAACACAGCAGACTTACAGAACTCATATGGTTTACTTTTCAGCTTCCATACATATGACTATGCAAGACACTTTGTAAGTGCGTGCACTCGTATTCTTGGACTTGAAGGAACACCTGAGGGAGTTGAGGATCAAGGAAGGCTCACTCGAGTTGCTGCTGTATGAACATCTCATCACTTCAACCCTCACATATTATTCACACACAGTGACAAAACAACTCATAATACCAGTGTTGTGTTTTGAAAGCCTTGTAACATTATATTCTGTGTTTGCTTTGGATTTCAGTTTCCAATTGGCATAGACTCTGAGCGGTTTATACGAGCACTTGAGGTCACTGAAGTCATACAACACATGAAGGAACTGAAAGA
>NC_025691.1:29189373-29197242 GCF_000633955.1 Camelina sativa | reverse complement strand
TCCTTCCTAAATGCCTTAAGGAATACAACAGTAAGATGAAAGTTGGATGGTTTCTCCATACACCATTCCCTTCTTCTGAGATACACAGGACACTTCCATCACGATCAGAGCTCCTTCGCTCAGTTCTTGCTGCTGATTTAGTTGGGTAAAATCTCAGTTTTGCTTCTATTTATTTTCAAGCACAACTGTGACAGGTTCAAATTCTATGTGTTATCGTTTCAACCAACCTTAGGTAACACAGCAGACTTACAGAACTCATATGGTTTACTTTTCAGCTTCCATACATATGACTATGCAAGACACTTTGTAAGTGCGTGCACTCGTATTCTTGGACTTGAAGGAACACCTGAGGGAGTTGAGGATCAAGGAAGGCTCACTCGAGTTGCTGCTGTATGAACATCTCATCACTTCAACCCTCACATATTATTCACACACAGTGACAAAACAACTCATAATACCAGTGTTGTGTTTTGAAAGCCTTGTAACATTATATTCTGTGTTTGCTTTGGATTTCAGTTTCCAATTGGCATAGACTCTGAGCGGTTTATACGAGCACTTGAGGTCACTGAAGTCATACAACACATGAAGGAACTGAAAGAAAGATTTGCTGGCAGAAAGGTACAGATTTTTCTATCTTTGATATCTTAAAGGTCTACAAAAGAGCCAGTTACCATGGGAAACCTCGCTGATCTATTCTAAAGCAAGTCAATGAAAGTATCACTTCGAATTAGTTATCCTTACTCTTCATAATGTTTTGTTCTTGATAGGTGATGTTAGGTGTTGATCGCCTTGATATGATCAAAGGGATTCCACAAAAGATTCTGGCATTTGAAAAATTTCTCGAGGAAAATGCAAGCTGGCGTGATAAAGTGGTGTTATTGCAAATTGCGGTGCCAACAAGAACAGACGTCCCTGAATGTAGGGTTTCTTACTTTTTGAGTTTATTTATAGCTTCTCTGATGTATATAGTTGCATACAAGGAATCATGTCACCAAAACTTCGGTAGGCTGTGGTAGTTGAACTAGGAACCTAATCTCTTTAAACCACAGAAATTTGAAACCATTATTAGCTAATGGATTATCTTCTGAATGTATATTTCTTCTCTTACAGATCAAAAACTCACAAGCCAAGTTCATGAAATTGTGGGACGCATTAATGGTCGTTTTGGGACACTGACTGCTGTTCCAATACATCACCTGGTCTGTTTTCTCCTGGTCTATGCTTCTTCAGCTAGTTTTGGATATTATGATTTCTCACTAGCTGTAGTTCCTTTTTCGTTTCATAAAAGATGATCTTGCGTTTCTACAATTGAATTTTAGACCTCTGCAGCCCTCAGCATTTTTGTGACTTGCATCCTTCTTATGTTAGGAATCGAAAATTGAATTAGCAATACATTCTTGCTGGTACCATGGATAGAGAACATATTATATATACCTGGATCTTATAGTTTGAAATTGCAACTCTGACTCTGATAAAATCCTCATTCCCTGTCACTGTCAGGATCGTTCTCTGGACTTTCATGCCTTATGTGCACTTTATGCTGTCACAGGTAAATTGTCTGGATACCTATGACGTGGTTACTTACCAAGTCTCAGGAATGTCATTTCCAGTTCAAGAGTGTTCCTTTCTGCCATCTGATATGTTTCTTTGATTTCTTTCTTCAGATGTTGCACTTGTCACATCTTTGAGAGATGGAATGAACCTTGTCAGTTACGAATTTGTTGCTTGCCAAGAGGCCAAAAAGGGAGTCCTCATTCTTAGTGAAGTAATAACTCCTACTTTGCATCTTGATATAGTTCTAATTTTAAAGTAATAAAATTCAGTCAGAGGTATGTGTTTCCATGTGTGGTTTTAAGTTGCATTTGTTTTACAGTTTGCAGGTGCTGCACAGTCTCTGGGTGCTGGAGCTATTCTTGTGAATCCTTGGAACATAACAGAAGTTGCTGCCTCCATTGGACAGGCTCTAAATATGACAGCTGAAGAAAGAGAGAAAAGACATCGGCATAATTTTCATCATGTCAAAACCCACACTGCTCAAGAGTGGGCTGAAACTTTCGTGAGGTATATATGCAAATCAATGAAGACATTACTATTCCATTTTACCAGCTTTTAATGTGTTCAAGCTATTAAAAATGCAACTCTTAACAAATCTACAGTGAACTAAATGACACCGTAATTGAGGCACAACTACGAATTAGTAAAGTCCCACCTGAGCTTCCACAGCATGATGCAATTCAACGGTATTCAAAGTCCAACAACAGGCTACTGATCCTTGTAAGTGGTTGTTGTCAACTTGTTTAGACATAAAAAAAAAGAGTTGTGAAGTACTTCATAGTTCTGTTTCTCATAGTCATCCCTTGGGAGATGCCTTTAACCTTGCTTCTGCTCACTATGTCTTGTGGCTGTAAATACATTCAGGGTTTCAATGCAACATTGACCGAACCAGTGGATAATCAAGGAAGAAGAGGCGATCAAATAAAGGAGATGGATCTTAATCTACACCCTGAGCTAAAAGGACCTTTAAAGGCATTATGCAGTGATCCAAGTACAACCATAGTTGTCCTGAGTGGAAGCAGCAGAAGCGTTTTGGATAAAGTACTTAATCTTATTTCTTTCTGTCAGTTTCCTTCTAATCTTTTCTTGTTATAGTAATTTCCCTGACTGGTCACTTAATATACTTAAAATCAGAACTTCGGAGAGTATGATATGTGGTTGGCCGCAGAAAATGGGATGTTCCTAAGGCTTACTAATGGAGAGTGGATGACTACAATGCCAGAACATTTGAACATGGAATGGGTTGATAGCGTTAAGGTAAAGTAGATTGATGGTTCACAAAAAACAGCATCTCAAACTTGGTAACTCTCTTTATGTCCCCTTGCTGAATTCTTGTTTTGCCTATTTGTAGCATGTTTTTAAGTACTTCACTGAGAGAACTCCTAGGTCACACTTTGAAACACGCGATACTTCACTTATATGGAACTACAAATATGCAGGTACTTACTTCTCTATTTTTACCTGATCTGATTTGCCTTTCAGTCACCCCTGATTCACTTATTATCTCATTCTTCCCTGTAGATATCGAATTTGGGAGACTTCAAGCAAGAGATTTGTTACAACACTTATGGACAGGTCCAATCTCTAATGCATCAGTTGATGTTGTCCAAGGAAGCCGCTCTGTAGAAGTCCGTGCGGTTGGTGTGACAAAGGTAAAAGCAAAATATCCATCAATAGCCTTTTCCTGTCTATTCTGTATCGCCTTAGATTCTCACATTTCAGAAATCGATCATTTCTCAGGGAGCCGCAATAGACCGCATTCTAGGAGAGATAGTGCATAGCAAGTCGATGACCACACCCATTGATTACGTCTTGTGCATTGGTCATTTCTTGGGGAAGGTGATTAAAGCTTTTCTTGTAATATATACCATATCCAGGTTCTAGACTCTCTGAGGGATCTTCTTGATACAAATGTCTCTTTGACACTATGTTTAATAACAAACAGGACGAAGATGTTTACACCTTCTTCGAACCAGAACTTCCATCCGACATACCAGCCATTGCACGAGTCAGACCATCATCTGATAGTGGAAGTAAGTCATCATCAGGAGACCGAAGACCGCCGTCAAAGTCGACACATAACAACAAAAGTGGACCAAAATCTTCATCATCCTCTAACTCTAACAACAACAACAACAAGTCCTCACAGAGATCTCTTCAGACAACAGAAAGAAAAAGCGGATCCAACCATAGCTTAGGAAACTCAAGACGGCCTTCACCAGAGAAGATCTCATGGAATGTTCTTGACCTCAAAGGAGAGAATTACTTCTCTTGCGCTGTGGGTCGTACTCGCACCAATGCCAGATATCTCCTTGGTTCACCTGACGACGTTGTTTGCTTCCTTGAGAAGCTCGCCGACACGACGACATCCTCACCTTAATATCCCGAGACGGTGTCAAGTGAGTTCATCATGTAACCCAATAAAAATTATTGTTTTGTAACAAAAAGCAGCCATTACCAGACTCTTTTGAGTGGTTTGATTCTAATATAATAAGAGTAGAGCAACTTGTGACAAAATAAAGAGAAACTTATGACAAAAATGAGAACAAAGAACACAATAGAGAAATATTACAACAAGCTCTTATTACATAAGCAAATCTAGTGAAGGAAGTGGAAGGATAAGGTAATTAAACAATAACACAAAGAGAACAAATATAATAGAAACTGATATTAGAGGTGATTAATCTAATGACGAATCACAATCCTTGACTCTTCAGGTTTTCTTGTTTGGCTCGAATGCATACTTAATCAGAGACTCCTTAATAGAGAGTAGCTCAGGGAACTCTTTCTTGAGCTTAGAAGCGTCCATCTCGTTGTTGCTTCTTGGAGCCACGATAACTTTAGCTTGCTCCTCTAGTGTGAAGTTTGCCCATTTGAATTCAGGGTTGATGTAGTCTCTGTACATCTCTAGGATCTCGTTGTGACTCACCACACCTGGGTTTGTGAAGTTCCAGATTCCTCTCAAGTTTCTTTTAGCCATCTCAATGGAGATTGGTAAAAGCTCGTCCAACACAGTCATGCTGTTTGGGATGTTCACTACTTTGTTGTACCTGGAGATCTTGGTGATGAAGTTCCGCGGGTTGTTAAGATCTGAGGATATCGGCATCCTTACTCTCAAAGTGCAAACGTTGTCAAACTCCTTTAGCAGTTCCTCAACCTGTAGACACATTCATAACAAAATTAGCATACATAGGAAGGCAAGACGTCAGAGATAAGAGTGTTGAATCTTTGAGTTACCATGGCTTTGGTTTTTGAGTAGAAAGAACCAGTGAAGTTGGGTGTGTCTTCCTCTTTGAAGCCAATTCCTGAACCTTCCGGATGCTTGTCATCATATTCGAATATACAACCAGTAGCGAAGTTCATCATGAGGAGTCCGTGCTCTCTGCAGACATCAGCTAGAGTCAACGTGCCAGCGACATTGGCACGGATAGTCTCGGTCTTGTGAGACTCACACCAGTCAACATTGGGTCTCCCAGTCACACCAGCGGAATTGAAAACATGGGTTGGCTTAACGGTCAGAATATCCTGCAAAAGGGATGATCGATCCTCCAACCGTCCTTTCCCATACTCGTAAGCAATTCCTTGCTTCTCACATATCTTTCCAAGCAGACCACCAATCCACCCGGTCCTTCCATATATCAAGAACTTGAGGGAAGGCTTTTGCGGTGTGCCGCTGCTGCTCCTTGGGCTTGGAACCACCACCATATGGGTTTGACTTGGCTTTTCAGATAAAGTAGCTGCCAAAGAATTGTCCTCGGAGCCATCAAAGTGTCTCCCACCAGGCATCATCAGCATCCTTGGATGAGGAAGCAACGCTCCAGAAACATCTCCCCACCATTCCGGGTTCTGTGTGTACCAATCCATAGTTTTCTTCAATCCTTCCTCCCACGTGGTCCTCTCAGACCATCCCAGCTTTTTGAGCTTCTCATCGTCAAGGAAGTACCTCTGGTCGTTGAAAGGTCTGTTGTCGACATACTTGATGTTAGCCTCAGGGTCCATGTTGAAGAGTTTGCAGATATCAGTGGCAACATCATTCACTCTCCTCTCCTTCTTGGTCCCGATATTGTAAACATGGCCAACTTCTCCCTTGTGAAGAACAACTTCAAAAGCCTAACTGGTGGAAGAAGTGGAGAATTTCAACATCAGAAAATCCAACTTATGTAGAGGAGGAGATGGAAACGACGCGACCAATGCGGTTTTCCTCTGGCTCTGAAGCTGCAAGCAGAACTGAACAACCTCCGTTTCAGTATCTCAGCCACGTTAGGACATACCCAATGTTCATATTTGGTGGGTCTGTAGGATCGCGTGTGGCAACTGTCGCTTTCCTGTAACTCATTTTCAATCTTATAGACTCAACTGTGTGATGATAATCTTCTATAATTCGTATTCGTAACTTTTCCTACGAAATGATATTGCTCTTAAATGATGGTCAAGTGCAATACTGCGGCTGAGTCTCTTTTAATTACTCAATATAAACTAATTCAATTCAATAATTAGTAAGCAAAGCATAAAGTAATTCACTTCAAACTTTTGAGCTTCATTACATAAACTTATTAATATATCCATTAAATAAAAACATTAAACACAATAACTTGAGAATCCAAACAAGAGTATTTTCCAGAGTACTTAGGGCTAGACTGATGAGCTTCCTCCGAGTGAGTCTGACATCCAGGAGATGCATTCTCCTGCAGTTGATTAGAAGATTCAGCACAAGGTTCGAGAGTTCATGAATATGCATCACATACTTGTTCGGTTTTTCATTTAGCGTCTAAAGACTACATAAGCTCAAACTGTTATGTTTTCATTTCCTCTAAACTCATAGAGTGTTCGTACAAAATTCATAGTGGGCTCTCAGACAAACGGTAGCATATCATCACTAATATCTTCAACATCATCAAAACAAGTCATCTTTGTCTTATAAGTTATATAAGAAACTATTTGGAATGATCTATATAGTCAAACCTTGGATGTTTATTTCCCTGAGCGCGAGCATCCACATGTCAGTTTCTTCTTCTTTTTACACGCAGCCCCACATGTGTAACAGAACTCGTGTGCGCAGTGTCTGCCATGAACAAAAGACAGATAGTTAGAGTCAGATTTGAACAGATAAAATATATATAAAACCAGGCTCAGTAAAAAATGTCCGATACCTGCAAGTCATTTGTTTGCACCCGCCACCATGTTCAATGATAATCCCACACTTGGGACACTTTTTCAATCCCTCTGTCTTCACAAAAGACTCAAAAAGCGCCGCGTCAGATTTCACGTAAGACTCCGACTTCTTGAACTCATCGCAGGTCATCTTGTTGTGCCATGGAACATGGCATTTTTTGCAGAAAGACAAGCCGCACTCCGTGCACTTGCGTGCTTCTGACTGCCGAGGATTTTTATTGCGTACATGCTTAATGAGGTCGAGGTCCGACATCAGAAAGGAACAAGAAGGGTTGGGACAGTAGACTCTGTCTTTAACGGGGATGGCCTTCGCCTTTTTGCGCTGGATCATAAGAGTAATAGCATCAGCATCAGCAAAACCTCTACAATCCTCTGGCACAAGATCATTCTCGCAATCTGGGTAAGGGCAGATTGCTGTGTTGTTCCCTCGTAGAAGTTGTTCGGATGAGAAAGGCTTCCTCATGCACGTAACGCAGATGCGGTGGAAGCAGCCGCGCACCTCAAACTTATCATTAGGTGAAACGTAAGAGTAGCAGACCGGACAAGTCTCATACTCGGTGTCGCCCTCACACCATCTAGTTTGGGAAGCTATAGCATCTTTTGCTAGCTTAAAGACAGAATTGATGTCTCTGCTTACAGCAAGTGCCTGACAAGACTTGAATCTTGTCTGAAGAAGAAGCACTTGCTCCAAAAGTTTTGATATAATGGACTCGTTCGGTGTAGCTTTACGAGTAACCTGTAAAAACAAAACGAAAGAAAAAAAACATGAGTGAGTGAGAGGCGTGAATAACAACAACACACGTACGTACGTACATGAGGATATAATTGGATTCAGGGTAAAAGAAGAAGAGAGAAACTTACGTAGCCCAAGATATTGGAGTCGTCACAGAAGAATTGGATACTTTCCACACTGAGTTGCAAGGCCCATTTCAAGCCGTGAATGAGGGCAGCCAGTTCCGCAGCTTCTGGGTGTGCCAGCTTTTGGGTTATCAGAGCTTTATTAATCTCCAGTTTCGTGTCATCGTTAGAGTTACAGAGGGACAAACCTAAACCAACGACCAGCATTGTATCATCCTTAATAAGCTCTTCACTCACCAAACCCTTGGAGTGTAACCGATAGGTATGAATTGCGGTTAAGGAGGA
>NC_025691.1:29184412-29189271 GCF_000633955.1 Camelina sativa | reverse complement strand
TGTTGTTCCCTCGTAGAAGTTGTTCGGATGAGAAAGGCTTCCTCATGCACGTAACGCAGATGCGGTGGAAGCAGCCGCGCACCTCAAACTTATCATTAGGTGAAACGTAAGAGTAGCAGACCGGACAAGTCTCATACTCGGTGTCGCCCTCACACCATCTAGTGTGGGAAGCTATAGCATCTTTTGCTAGCTTAAAGACAGAATTGATGTCTCTGCTTACAGCAAGTGCCTGACAAGACTTGAATCTTGTCTGAAGAAGAAGCACTTGCTCCAAAAGTTTTGATATAATGGACTCGTTCGGTGTAGCTTTACGAGTAACCTGTAAAAACAAAACGAAAGAAAAAAAACATGAGTGAGTGAGAGGCGTGAATAACAACAACACACGTACGTACGTACATGAGGATATAATTGGATTCAGGGTAAAAGAAGAAGAGAGAAACTTACGTAGCCCAAGATATTGGAGTCGTCACAGAAGAATTGGATACTTTCCACACTGAGTTGCAAGGCCCATTTCAAGCCGTGAATGAGGGCAGCCAGTTCCGCAGCTTCTGGGTGTGCCAGCTTTTGGGTTATCAGAGCTTTATTAATCTCCAGTTTCGTGTCATCGTTAGAGTTACAGAGGGACAAACCTAAACCAACGACCAGCATTGTATCATCCTTAATAAGCTCTTCACTCACCAAACCCTTGGAGTGTAACCGATAGGTATGAATTGCGGTTAAGGAGGAGGATTCTCCGAGGATTCTCGGAGGAGGAGGATTCACCATGAATGGATAATGACTCGGAATTAGCGATAAAGGATGCGGATGATCTTAAACGTGTGTATCTGTACGTAGGAAAATAAAACCAAAGTGGTACGTAGGATTTATAATAAATTTTATATTCAAAATCTGAAACTTGGATGATACAAAAAATCTGAAACTTTCAACCCCAGAATTGAAACTTGATGATTTGACGCTCACATACCTCCAAAACCCCACTTGAAGCCAAGCTTGAATCAAAGCTCAGACACGTTGATCGAATCAAGCAAGAGAATCTCGTAGTAAAAACCAAAGCAGATATCTTGAAGATCAAGATGAGGCGAGATTGGATGAAATTGTTTTGCTGGTAGGGTTGATGGAACCTATATATATATATAAAGAAATGTTAAATTACTGTATAATGGAAATCATTAAATCAATATCTAAAAAAGTTAAATTAACATATATAAAAGGAAATTAATCTTTTAAGAAAAAAATCTTACCCCTACGGTTTATACATATGGCAAAACAATTAAATCTTCACTAATAATATTCATCATCGATTGGCATACTAAAATCCTAACTGTGATTATATTCAAATCACAAGATCGGTAATTTGATATCTAGAATCTGGACAAAGGAAACTGTTATCAAAAATTGATTTGCATAGATTTGATTATTATTCTACTAATAGATGCAAATGGTTGAAAGGGTTGGAATGACCATTAATTAATACAATTTTTTTTTTTTACCATTTTAAATGAATAAGTTGGAAAAATTATTCAACCACAAGTTATTCAAGCAATTTTGTTCAACTCATTCATGCCTATGCAACCATTTCCATCTAATATATGCTAATACTCAAAAAAAAAATGGGGCGACGACAATTGCGACAGCAAGATTTCTTATCTGCCCTCATCTAAAAAAATGAACAAAAGTTCAACCAATTATAAGGGGATTAAAATTTCAAAACCCAGATGAAGAAGAAGAATATCGATTAAGATTTATTTGAGTAATTTCGTCGAGCAATTGGTGAACAATCTAGGAAAGAGACCGGATATGGAATAAAAAATCTAACTTGACTCAAGATTAGTAAGAGATTCACCTGGTAGAGATGGTGCACCCGCAAATTAATGGTGGTGGTCTCTGTTTTGCACAAACGAGAACCTTTAATCACTAGTTCATCATTCTCTCTAAATTTCAAAGTTTTTTTTCCAAGGAGGAATCAAAGTAGAAGAATTGAAAAAGAAGAGTTAGGGATTTGGTTGAAGAAGAAAAAAAAAAAAACTCATTGATTACGTCTTGTGCATTGGTCATTTCTTGGGGAAGGTGATTAAAGCTTTTCTTGTAATATATACCATATCCAGGTTCTAGACTCTCTGAGGGATCTTCTTGATACAAATGTCTCTTTGACACTATGTTTAATAACAAACAGGACGAAGATGTTTACACCTTCTTCGAACCAGAACTTCCATCCGACATACCAGCCATTGCACGAGTCAGACCATCATCTGATAGTGGAAGTAAGTCATCATCAGGAGACCGAAGACCGCCGTCAAAGTCGACACATAACAACAAAAGTGGACCAAAATCTTCATCATCCTCTAACTCTAACAACAACAACAACAAGTCCTCACAGAGATCTCTTCAGACAACAGAAAGAAAAAGCGGATCCAACCATAGCTTAGGAAACTCAAGACGGCCTTCACCAGAGAAGATCTCATGGAATGTTCTTGACCTCAAAGGAGAGAATTACTTCTCTTGCGCTGTGGGTCGTACTCGCACCAATGCCAGATATCTCCTTGGTTCACCTGACGACGTTGTTTGCTTCCTTGAGAAGCTCGCCGACACGACGACATCCTCACCTTAATATCCCGAGACGGTGTCAAGTGAGTTCATCATGTAACCCAATAAAAATTATTGTTTTGTAACAAAAAGCAGCCATTACCAGACTCTTTTGAGTGGTTTGATTCTAATATAATAAGAGTAGAGCAACTTGTGACAAAATAAAGAGAAACTTATGACAAAAATGAGAACAAAGAACACAATAGAGAAATATTACAACAAGCTCTTATTACATAAGCAAATCTAGTGAAGGAAGTGGAAGGATAAGGTAATTAAACAATAACACAAAGAGAACAAATATAATAGAAACTGATATTAGAGGTGATTAATCTAATGACGAATCACAATCCTTGACTCTTCAGGTTTTCTTGTTTGGCTCGAATGCATACTTAATCAGAGACTCCTTAATAGAGAGTAGCTCAGGGAACTCTTTCTTGAGCTTAGAAGCGTCCATCTCGTTGTTGCTTCTTGGAGCCACGATAACTTTAGCTTGCTCCTCTAGTGTGAAGTTTGCCCATTTGAATTCAGGGTTGATGTAGTCTCTGTACATCTCTAGGATCTCGTTGTGACTCACCACACCTGGGTTTGTGAAGTTCCAGATTCCTCTCAAGTTTCTTTTAGCCATCTCAATGGAGATTGGTAAAAGCTCGTCCAACACAGTCATGCTGTTTGGGATGTTCACTACTTTGTTGTACCTGGAGATCTTGGTGATGAAGTTCCGCGGGTTGTTAAGATCTGAGGATATCGGCATCCTTACTCTCAAAGTGCAAACGTTGTCAAACTCCTTTAGCAGTTCCTCAACCTGTAGACACATTCATAACAAAATTAGCATACATAGGAAGGCAAGACGTCAGAGATAAGAGTGTTGAATCTTTGAGTTACCATGGCTTTGGTTTTTGAGTAGAAAGAACCAGTGAAGTTGGGTGTGTCTTCCTCTTTGAAGCCAATTCCTGAACCTTCCGGATGCTTGTCATCATATTCGAATATACAACCAGTAGCGAAGTTCATCATGAGGAGTCCGTGCTCTCTGCAGACATCAGCTAGAGTCAACGTGCCAGCGACATTGGCACGGATAGTCTCGGTCTTGTGAGACTCACACCAGTCAACATTGGGTCTCCCAGTCACACCAGCGGAATTGAAAACATGGGTTGGCTTAACGGTCAGAATATCCTGCAAAAGGGATGATCGATCCTCCAACCGTCCTTTCCCATACTCGTAAGCAATTCCTTGCTTCTCACATATCTTTCCAAGCAGACCACCAATCCACCCGGTCCTTCCATATATCAAGAACTTGAGGGAAGGCTTTTGCGGTGTGCCGCTGCTGCTCCTTGGGCTTGGAACCACCACCATATGGGTTTGACTTGGCTTTTCAGATAAAGTAGCTGCCAAAGAATTGTCCTCGGAGCCATCAAAGTGTCTCCCACCAGGCATCATCAGCATCCTTGGATGAGGAAGCAACGCTCCAGAAACATCTCCCCACCATTCCGGGTTCTGTGTGTACCAATCCATAGTTTTCTTTAACCCTTCCTCCCACGTGGTCCTCTCAGACCATCCCAGCTTTTTGAGCTTCTCATCGTCAAGGAAGTACCTCTGGTCGTTGAAAGGTCTGTTGTCGACATACTTGATGTTAGCCTCAGGGTCCATGTTGAAGAGTTTGCAGATATCAGTGGCAACATCATTCACTCTCCTCTCCTTCTTGGTCCCGATATTGTAAACATGGCCAACTTCTCCCTTGTGAAGAACAACTTCAAAAGCCTCAGCAACGTCTTCACAGTAAAGGTAGCTCCTAACATTGGACCCATCCCCATGAATGGGAAGAACTTGGCCTCTCATAGCCAGCAACATGAACTTGGGAATCAACTTCTCAGGAAACTGATTGGGTCCGTAGACGTTGTTCCCACGGGTGGTAATAACAGGCAAGCCATAAGATCTACCATAAGCCATAACAAGCATCTCGGCACCAGCTTTGGTAGCAGAGTAAGGGTTGGTGGGAAGAAGCTGAGAAGCCTCATGGTTACCAACAAGAGCATCCTCATCAGTCTCACCATAAACTTCATCAGTACTGACATGAATAAACCTCGTGATCTGACCAGTGACTTTACAAGCCTCAAGGAGGACATGAGTCCCGTAGATGTTGTTCTTAGTAAACTCGAAACTGTTGCCGAAGGAATTGTCGACATGGGTCTGGGCAGCGAAGTGCATGATGGTGTCGATACCTTCAGTGATGAGGAGATGATTGACCAGGTCAGCACTGGCGATGTCACCTTTGACAAACT
>NC_025691.1:29179086-29183683 GCF_000633955.1 Camelina sativa | reverse complement strand
TAGATGTTGTTCTTAGTAAACTCGAAACTGTTGCCGAAGGAATTGTCGACATGGGTCTGGGCAGCGAAGTGCATGATGGTGTCGATACCTTCAGTGATGAGGAGATGATTGACCAGGTCAGCACTGGCGATGTCACCTTTGACAAACTTGAAATTGGGAGAGTGTCGAGATGGATTGAGGTTCTTGAGGTTTGAACAGTAATCGAGTTTGTCAAGGACAACGATTTTGTAATGAGGATAGGTCCGTATGAGTCTGTTGGCGACATGTGATGCGATGAAACCAGCTGCTCCGGTGATGAGAATGTTCTTTGGAGTATACGAAGACATGATGATTTTTGATTTTCAAAAACGCTGCGTTTTTTTTGCAAAGAATTGAATAGATCAGCGATGCATGTAATGTAGCAACAACAATATATATATATATATATAAAAACAGATCCTTAAGAGTTTAGAGAATGAATCAGCAGATCTAACGAAATAAAAAAAACGTAAACGCAATTGGGAAAAAAAAAAGCTCAGATCCAAAATCTAAATCAGAGAGCAGACAGAGTACAGAAACCACGATTCGGTAGCAAACATCAATTCGGATTAGAAAAAGAGAAGTGAGCTGTGATAAAAAAAAAAAAAAAAAAAAAAAAACTCGGCGAAGCATTATGTAAAATTCGAGATTCTCTAAAACAACATACCTTTGAATTCTCAGATCTTCAACGTTCAAAACAACCTTAGACCGGGGGCAATAGGAATTGGGAAATTTCGAGATAATGTGAAGATGAAGAAGGTGACGAAGAAGCGAAAGAAACGGAGGAGAAGAAGAAGAAGAAGAATCAAAATTCAAAAAAAAAAGAGTCTTCAAAATAGAGAGAAAGAGAGAAGAAACACAAAAGACTCTCCTGCTGATGAGGGAAGGAAGATGAGTCTACGAAAATTCTTTTTATATTACTGTGACTTACGAATTTACCCTTTCTGTTCTCACTTATTTACAATAGCGGGTAGGTACACGACTTGACTTGCGTGTTCAAATTGCGCGTTTTCTCAAACATACATTGACTCCCGCATGTTATTACTCCTTTTAATTACATGTTTTTTTGTCTATAATTTTTTACTTTTATATATATATATATATATATACTTTTCTTTTTGACAACAATTTTTGACTTATAGTAAGCCTCAATTTGGATACGAAATACTAATGAAGTAACGATTGTCAAAAAATAAAAAATAAAGATTTTGAATATGTTCAATGCTGTTTAAAAGTTAAAAAAATTAGGTAAGTAAAACAAATGATGGTGTGGGATATTATTACAGTACGTTTACGTTTGCGGTATTATAGTGGTTAGGTATCATGTGTGGCTCTCACGAGTTCTCAAAACTCTATTTCACAGATAGGGACTTTTTCGTAATTTAACCACATCAATTGAATTTTGTGATACTATAAATTGATATCGTTCCTTTTTTAATATGGGATATGCGCAATCATCTATTGCAGTTGCCCATATGCTTTGCCTTAATCAGATCACCGACACATTTTTTACAATTATTGTCACTTGTGGTTTGTGACTTGTGATTCTGAACTAATTAAATCTCTTTTGATCATTAGCAACACATAAAGACGCCTTTGTGGTGTTATTATAAAAAGGGGGACGATTTATGGAACAAATAGTTTCACTGGGGGTAAACGTAGAGAAACATGTTTTATTCAGGGACCATTTTAGCAAACAACGTGTTTAATTATAAAAAAGGCACGTGAGAAAGCACGTGAGTACATGTTTTGGTTTCTTCTTCATCAGTCCGATCAGAGAGAGAGTAGAGTCGCCGGTGAGAGAAAAAAAAAATGGCGTCTGCGATGTCTCTCTCTCTTTTGAACGGAGCAACGCCTTTGAAATCGAGTCCGCTGCTCAACAAATCTAAGCTCACTCCGCAGCGTCTTCGAACTATATCGTGTTCTAGGCTTTCTGACTCTTCCTTGAGTCGCGAAATTTCTCTGCAGAACCAATCTACTGTTCCGATTTCGTGTAGGCGTCGTGGGTTTGACTTTGTTCCTCGTTGCGGCATTTCGTCGAACGATTTGCCTACTGAGAAAAAGAAGAGCTTTGGTGAGTGGGTTGAGTATTTGGGAGAGGCGGTTTCGATAGCGTTTCCGGTATGGGTTTCTCTTGGATGCTTGTTGGGGCTTTTGAGACCAACTACTTTCAATTGGGTCACTCCCAATTGGACCACTGTAGGTCTTACGATCACTATGCTCGGAATGGGAATGACTTTGACCCTCGACGACCTTCGTGGCGCTTTATCCATGCCCAAGGAGCTCTTCGCTGGCTTTGTCTTGCAGTACTCGGTCCGTCTGCTTCTCTCATCATTGTCCCTTTATCCAAATATGAGACTATTTATTTCGTCTTATGTGAACCAATGTTGTGAAATTACAAGAGGACTAGGGAAAGATTAGATTTTTTAGGAACAATGTAGAGTTTTTTTAGAAGAGGACTAGGGAAAGATGAGATTTTGTAGGACCAATGTAGATTTTTTTTTTGTGTGGATTTGGTAACAGAAACTTGTGGATTAATATGTGTTCTTGCTTGAGCTCTTGATCTTGGTGGCTCCAGTGCATTGTTAAGTTCATAGCTTGCTGTGGAATCGTGTGTTGTAGGTGATGCCACTATCAGGATATTTTGTGAGTAAGCTCTTAAATTTGCCACCACATTACGCAGCCGGTCTCATATTGGTTGGTTGCTGTCCAGGCGGTAAATATACATTTCCTTACTTAAATTGAATTTTAGTAACATTCACGTGGTGCTCTTAATGCTTTTTTCATTTGTTTATTTGAAGGTACGGCTAGTAATATTGTCACGTACATTGCACGGTTTGTAATCAAATAAAAAGAAACGTTTTAGAGTTCCATATATTTCTTATAATTCATCTAGATGATCTAAGTTTCTATTCTGTTTTTTTTTTCAATTGTACAGAGGAAATGTTGCGCTATCAGTATTGATGACAGCAGCTAGCACTGTTTCAGCTGTGGTTAGTGACTTACTGTCATGGTTTTCCCAATTCTTCTTGTAGATAAGACACCCCATTTAATCCCATTCCGTTTTTTAGATTATGACACCGCTTCTTACGGCCAAGCTTGCCAAGCAGTATATCACAGTTGATGCTCTTGGATTACTAATGTCAACACTACAGGTTTGGATCGTTCTATCAGTTTCTTGTTCGAATTAGAACGAACGAGCGAGTTTTTTTTGTTCATTGAATTAACCCTTCTCAGCTCTTGTACAGGTGATTCTTCTCCCAGTGTTGGCTGGTGCATTTCTGAACCAATACTTTAAAAAGCTGGTGAAATTTGTTTCTCCAGTGATGCCTACAATTGCAGTTGGAACCGTTGCAATCCTATGTGGGTATGCTATCGGTCAGAATGCATCTGCAATACTCATGTCTGGGAGACAAGTAGTCCTGGCTTCATGCCTTCTTCACACCTCTGGATTTTTCTTTGGCTACCTGTTTTCAAGATTACTTGGAATTGATGTGGCATCGTCCAGAACTATATCTATCGAAGTCGGCATGCAGGTAACTAAACAGTTTCTTAGATAGTTAGATCAAAGAGTAAACATAACCTTTTTAAAACTCAATGTCAACTGAAGCTTTTTTTTTTTTTTTTTTCATTTTGTTTTGGTGAAGAACTCGGTGCTTGGAGTTGTTCTTGCGACACAGCATTTTGGGAATCCGCTCACTGCAGTACCGTGCGCTGTTTCTAGCGTCTGTCACTCAATCCTCGGTAGCGCGTTGGCTGGAATTTGGAGACGCAGTTCCTCAAAACAGCTTGAAGACTGAAAGGAAAAGTAAAGGAAAGTTCATGAAGTCTCTCACTGTTACATCAAATTCCGACATCTTTGAGGACCATTTAGTCAAGTTTGTTGGACGGATGAACAAAAGGGTTATGTGTCTTGTAAAGCTTTAGAAGAACATATCTTCGAATGTTTTTGTTTTAAGTCTGAGAATTCTCTTGTTATCATTTCATGCTTTCGAAACATTAAATCATATTTTGTTTGTTGTAGCCAACTTGTAGTAGAGCGCTGCTAGTGAGGAGGTTGGGTTATTCAACCTTTGTGGAGGGTATTTTTGGGATTTTTGAACTGGGAACAGCTAGTCTTGGTCGTCGCAGAGTATTAAAAAAACGTTTAAAGTCGTCTTCTCCAAATCGTATTTTTTTTAATTCCCCTGTCTCTCTCATTTGATTTTATTTCAGTTTCGTTTTCTTTTGTTCGGTTCTTGCGGAAAAAATTGGTTGTTGAGTGGATCAAAGCTTCCGACTCCTGTTCTTTGTTTTGGTGCTAGAAGAAAAGTCCATGGAGGGCGAAGGAGAAAGACAGTGGAGCTCTCTCATAGTACCTTCTGTTCTAGAGATGGTGAAAGATAAGAACTTCACTACTGTTCCTCCAAGGTATGTTCTGTCTGATCAAGATAAAACAGAGATTCTCGATGATTCTAGTCTGAATTCTGAGATTCCAGTCATCGACATGAAACGCTTGTGTTCTGTTTCCACCATGGATTCCGAGCTCAAGAAGCTCGATTTCGCTTGTCAAGAATGGGGATTTTTCCAAGTTCGTCTC
>NC_025691.1:29169834-29178806 GCF_000633955.1 Camelina sativa | reverse complement strand
TTTTATTTCAGTTTCGTTTTCTTTTGTTCGGTTCTTGCGGAAAAAATTGGTTGTTGAGTGGATCAAAGCTTCCGACTCCTGTTCTTTGTTTTGGTGCTAGAAGAAAAGTCCATGGAGGGCGAAGGAGAAAGACAGTGGAGCTCTCTCATAGTACCTTCTGTTCTAGAGATGGTGAAAGATAAGAACTTCACTACTGTTCCTCCAAGGTATGTTCTGTCTGATCAAGATAAAACAGAGATTCTCGATGATTCTAGTCTGAATTCTGAGATTCCAGTCATCGACATGAAACGCTTGTGTTCTGTTTCCACCATGGATTCCGAGCTCAAGAAGCTCGATTTCGCTTGCCAAGAATGGGGATTTTTCCAAGTTCGTCTCTTTTTTTACACATTTGTATCTTTGTATATATTCTCTCATAAAGTATTGTTTGATGTTTAAAAGAAGCTTTCTTTCTTGGGGGTTTATAGCTGGTAAAGCATGGAATAGACTCATCTTTGTTGGAAAAACTAGAGACAGAGGTTCGAGATTTCTTCAATCTCCCCATGGAAGAGAAGAAGAAGAAGTTTTGGCAGACAAGTGGTGAATTTGAAGGATTCGGACAAGTGAATATTGTGTCAGAGGATCAGAAACTCGATTGGGGAGACATGTTCATCCTCACCACTGAACCAATTCGATCACGCAAATCTCACTTGTTCTCCAAATTACCTCCTTCTTTCAGGTGGAACTGACTGCTCACTGTTTGTTATCTGCTGTGTAAATTACACTCTCTCTCCCTAACAACTGTAAACTGAAAAATCCGTTTTCTCTTTTCAGAGAAGCTGTAGAGGCTTACTCCTCTGAAGTGAAGAGCATAGCTAAGATCCTATTTGGGAAAATGGCGAGTATTCTTGAGATCAAAAGCGGAGAAATGGAAGATTTGTTCGAAGATGTTTGGCAGTCTATCAAAATTAATTACTACCCGCCATGTCCACAGCCAGATCAAGTAATCGGTTTGACTCCACATTCAGACGCTGCAGGTCTCACAATACTGTTACAGGTGAATCAAGTGGAAGGACTCCAGATCAAGAAAGATGGCAAGTGGGTTGTTGTAAAACCTCTTCGAAACGCTTTAGTTGTCAATGTTGGGGAAATCTTAGAGGTAAGGAAAAGAGATAACTAAAAGAATAAATTCTCATTGTTACAAAAAGATGCTTTTGATGCTGATGTGAATGTGTTTTTGTTTAATTGTAAAAAGATCATAACAAACGGGAGATACCGAAGCATCGAGCATAGAACAATGGTGAATATAGAGAAAGAGAGGTTATCAGTTGCAATGTTTCATAGTCCGGGAAAGGAGACAGTGATTGGTCCGGCGAAAAGCCTTGTAGAAAGACAAAAGCAAAGGTTGTTCAAAAGTATGAGCACACAAGACTACTTTGATGCCTTCTTTGCTCAGAAACTCAATGGCAAATCCCATCTTGATCTTATGCGTATGTAATCAATCCCATAAGCTTGGTAATAGACCCTCGCAAAACATGTTGTATAACTAAAATAATTTTCTTCTTCTTGTTGTCATTAAAGACATGATATAATAATTAATACACACGCTCTAATTAAGGCTATATATATGCACAACTTAAAATTAGATATGTATCATTAAAAACTTTTTCTAAAGGAAGTAAGATTTAATTGGCTGACCATTGTAGTTTTCGGTGGACGCGAAAGCAGGAGATTATAGCATTCATCTCTCCCCACAAGTACACAAACCAGTAAACCACCGCAGTACGAGACCAACCGTTATATGTAACAGCACAGCCGTCGAAGTGCAAAGGATCAGTTTTTTGATGATCTTCACTTCTCTATTAAGCTAATCGACGAGTTTGTATTGGTGACGATCAACAAAAAGGGTTTTTTTTGTTAAGGGTTTCGTGTTTTTACAAGTTGAGGCTTTTGAATGGCGGGTGTTTCAGCAATCGAAACGGAGAAATACTCTTTGTTGGAGGATTTTAAGGTCGATGTCGAAGTAGATGATGAAGAATACAAAAGTTTCTCCCTTTGTTTCTGGGCTTATCTTGTTAATTCCACCACATTCCCATCTACCATCATTAGACAGGTTTGTCTTCTCCGCAGCTCAATTTTTAAAGCTTACTTCTTATTGTTTCTCTCGACTTTTTTTTTTTTTTTTTTAGCTGAAATGTTTCTCCTTTACTCATCGGACTCGGTTTGTTTCTCTGTTGGTTTTTGTAACTTTGTTTGGTTTTTCGTGGTCCTGTCTGTGTACTGAATTTACAAACTTTCGTATTATTCCTTGGTGTGATCTAATCTGCCTTGATTTGTTGGTATGTGTGAAAAAGAAGTGATATTTTGAGTTGGGTTTTTTAGGTATTATTCGAGTAAAGATTTGGGAAGCTCAACTCTCTGTTTTATTGTTTATAATAATAATATAGAGATTTAGATGTCAATCATGGATTCAATATTTTGGCTGTAGGATTGATTTACTTTTGTTCTTCGTCTATTTTTAAGTTTATATATATGATCAAGTGGTTTTTCTTTGACAGGTTCACTCAGACATGAGTGTTAGTGCACCTTTCCTTGTCCTAGATGAAAACAAGAAGATGATGCTTTTGCCATTGACTCTCCTTCACAAGGAAGCTCCTGATCCTGTTGACACTTGTTCCAGGAAACAAGTTCCTAGCGTATCTACAAAATCCGAGTTTCCTTTCGATAAATGGGTTCATGTGGGATGTGAGGTAAGATTCTCTCAGCCAGGGAATGCAAGATCCTCTAGTTCTTGAGATGGCTGATTCTGTTGTTTTTTTTCTTCTTAGGTTTCTAGAAATTACATGAGGCTTGTTATTGATGGAAAGATTGAAGGAGAGCATTTCTTAACTTCTTTGCTGACGAAGAACAGCAACCGAAAGATATCACTATTTGGTGTTGGCGGAGATGGTTATAGTGTTCAAGGTTTCATCAAATGTGCACAAGTATTGCCTGCTTGTGATCATGTGGATCATCACTATATGAAGGTCTCTGCTTAACCCTCTCACCCTTCTCTTCCTTTAGAACAATTGTTCTGTGTTTGTTTATTTCCAATACTCTAATTAAGCTTACTTTTTTTCTATTTTTGCCAGGATCCACCTCTATTGTTATCTGTCAATAAATCCTCCTCATCGGGGATTAAACTAGATGATGATGGTGTTTGGAAGGTCAGACTTCATAAAAGCTCATTAGAAATTTTTTGTCGAGAATGATTTACATTTCCGTAGTTAAGTTAACACTTATTTTCTTGCTCTACAGGCATCTTGCGGGGAGGTTTTTTCCTTGGATATTGTTTTATCCAATGCCATTGGCCAGCCTGTGCACAAGGATGTGGAGGTTTACATCTCTTACGATTTCTCATTACTTTGGCACTTAGTTGCCTACTTATTTCTAGCTTTGGAAAATCATCAATATATATATATATATAGTACATGGTTGTTGGGTTTAAAATACAAGGTTGTTGCATCACTACTGTATGCCGATACCCGTCTGGAGGCCAAGATGAGTGAAGCTGAGGCTCCTCTTTTGATAAGGGACGAAGGAGTTGAATTCTCGTCTGATGATAGACCGATCAAATTATTGAATGGACGCTCATCCTTTAAGCTCAAGATCTCTCAGGTAAAAATACAAACAACAGTTTAGTTTGCATTTCTTCTTTTATCTTCTTTGTATTGCTTCTCTGCGACTTGTGTGAACTATTTATCGTGTTTTCTGAAATCATTAAAGAATTGTTGTTAATTTTTCCAGCTTTCCTCCAAGAATGATAACAGATTGTTCTGGATTAAATTTGGAATACGAAATGCCAAAGATTATCCTTTCCTTCAGGCAGTTTCCAATCCAATCCGCTGCATTTCGATCAGTCCTGATGTCCGGCCGCTTCCGAAGAGGTTGGCCAATATTGACCATCCATCAAGTACCGAATCACCAGACCTTCTACAGAACAACACTTGCTCAGTTAAACGAATCAGGTTGGGCAAAGAAAGTGACTCTGGGAGAGAGGAATCATATTCATATCAGCATTGCAACTCTTATCCCCAAACCTCAAGACAGGTATAAAGTGCGTCTCTCTTTTCATAATGTTTTTTTTGGTTGCATATCTTCTTATACTAACAACCTCTACCGTTTCTGCAATGTTTGTTGTGAGAAGTTTGAGGATAGAAATGGTCACGAAGAATATAACTCACCAAGTGGTTCAGAAAACGTGGAAATGAGACATACAATCTCTGATTCCACCATCTTTAGATACTGCCTTGGAAACTTAAAAGATAAAGCTCTACTTCTAAAGGAAATCACAAACAACTCATCAGACGAAGAAGTTTTGAAATTTGCAAATCAGGTTTCTCTCTACTCTGGATGTTCCCACCATAGGTAATTTACATTTTAACAGAGAAGAAACAAAGAATGAATCTTTATTGTGACCCTATTGTGAAATGGAGCTTTTTTTTTTCTTTTTTTTTCCCGAAATTTCAGCTATCAAATCAGCATGGCAAGAGAGCTAATAGCCCAAGGTACAAGTGCATGGATATCGATGTCTCGGAACAATCAACATGTTCATTGGGATAATGTGGTGTATGAGATTGAAGAACATTTCATGAGGATTTCAAAATGCAGCAGTAGATCTCTCACCCACCAGGATTTTGAGCTTCTAAGGAGAATATCAGGATGCTACCTCTACGACGAGTACATGACTCAGGAGAATTTTGAGAACATTTGGTGTTGGCTGTTCCCTGTTGCCTACACCATATCCCGTGGCTTGATAAGCGAAATGTGGTGTTCTTCGTCGCCTAAATGGGTCCAAGGATTCATCACTAAGGAAGAAGCAGAACATTCGCTTCAAGGCCAAGAACCGGGAACCTTCATACTCCGGTTCCCTGTTTCAAGAAGCTGGCCTCATCCTGATGCCGGTAGTTTGGTTGTCACTTATGTCGGTCATGATTTCGCTCTTCATCATAAGCAACTCAACATCTGCCAGTAGACCTCTCCCAATTTTTTTTTTATCTTCCCTAACGAAATCGTTTTACTTTTCTCATCACTTCTCTGATACATATCACATTTACTTTCTGCAGAAGTAGTGGAAGATACATGGATGCAAAACTGCTGCAAGATATGTTGTTGGCTGAACCTGAGCTCTCTCACTTAGGAAAGTGAGAGAGAGAGAGAAAAAGGTTCTTCATTGTCTTAGATTAAAAGATACTCCCTCTCTATCACAATAGATGATATTTAAGATTTTTACATGAATTAATAAAGCAATAAATGTATTATTTATTTATAATAAAATATTTTATAATTATTAACCAATAGTATTTCATTAAATTTTTAAATTCTCATTTAATGGTTCTTGAAATTTATAATTTTTTTTTAGCATTAATTGAGAAAAGTATACAGAAAATTATTCTTTGTAATACAAAAAAAAATACTAGAAAATCATTTTCTTTATTATACGGAGAGAGTAAAACTTTCAATAAGTTGATTGTTAATTTTAAAAATATTTATGATGATAAAAAAAAAAAAAAAAAAAAAAAAAATTAAAAACCAANAATTCGTCGATTGATACACTAAAATTTCCTAATGACACAGAAGACCTAAAAGACGAAATCAATATTATCTCCCTCTCCAATGGCGTTGCTCCTTCCTCACTCGTCACTCTTATCTCTTCAACCACCATTATCGTCTTCTTCGCACCTCTTCCACGCTCCTAAAAAAGGAGTTGTCGCTTCTCCTTCCCTAATTCGAAATGCATCTTCTTCCTCCGTTACATCGTCTAGTATCTCCAATTCGGTCCCGCAGGTGGTCGTAACCCGAGAACGAGGCAAGAACAAACAAATCATCAAAGCCTTGGTATGCACTTCATACCCTTCTCGCCCCAAACCCAACCAAACAAAAAAAGTTGCAATTTTGAACTACAGTTATTATTATATAATGCAGCTAGCTATAGGCTTAATTTCAACAATCTGGTTACTTTTTGTCAGTAATTTAGTTTCAGGATCATATAAAATGTAGTGAGGTTATGTTTAAAATTGTGCATTAATTTTAGCTAATAGAGTTTTATTCTCTTGATGCAGGAGAAACATGGGATATCATCTTTAGAGCTTCCCTTGATTCAACATGCGCAAGGACCTGATTTTCATCGGCTTGCTTCTGTATTAAGTGGTGATTTTTCTTATGTAGTTTGACTTTTAGTGACTTCTTTGCTCTAATACTTTGGCTGTTTTGTTTGGAAGCTATAAAGATTTTTCATTTGCTTTTGCATGCGGGTTTTGCTTCATCTTTATGGGCTATGTTATCCTTTATAGATGTTTCTGGATGCCTATGTTTATTTGGATTTCAAGATTGTTATTACTAAATTAAGAAAAAAGCTCCAGAGTTGTTTTGCGGTGCAGATTTTGGTATTCTGACGTGTTGCGTTTAATTTTGCTAGATGAGAGCTTTGATTGGATCATTATAACATCCCCAGAAGCAGGTTCTGTCTTTCTTGAGGCATGGAAGTAAGCCCTGGTTCTTTGACCGTTTCCCTCTCTTTTTTGTGAAATTTTGAAGAGCTGTTTCTGTTAGTAATGTGTTGTCAGAAGACAGAAACAATGGCTTTTCTCTAATCTTAAGAGTTTCTGAAATGTCTAAGCTACTCTGAGCAAACTTTGTTAATATGGAATCTGTTGCTAGTGAGTTTACTCTTCGAGTTGTCATTGTTATTGTTACTGTTATTCATAGGAAAAGGCAATTGGAGTAGTCTAGGTTTTTATTTAGGTATACAGATATATATGTGTAATCTTCAATTCTTCACACATATTTATTTATGATGCAACTCTGTAAATAAATAAGTTTTGAGCCTTTTTCTACTCAATACCCTTTTTCCCTTGAGTTAAACGTCGTTGGTCTCCATTCCTTAGGGCAGCTAGCTACCCAAAAGTGCAAATAGGTGTAGTAGGAGCCGGAACAGCCAGGGTATTTGAAGAGGCAAGACAGTCGACAGAAGGATTGCTTCACGTTGCCTTTACGCCATCAAAAGGTAACTTAACTTTTTATTTAGACACAATTTCTATACACTCCATTTTAGTCTTTATATCTGCAACCTGTCCATTTTTAAGCATTTTACTAGTGTATGAGTTTACAATATCATCGTTAGATATGCACCAATTGGTTGGATGACCCTCCAACTTGATTTGTGTGACTATGTCTATGAATGATGTGACCTATAATCCTTGTCATAGTTCCATAACTTTCAATTTCGACACAATATTACACTCCACTTTACTCTTTATATCTGCAACCTGTGCATCTTCAAACATTTACTTATGTNATGTGTAATCTTCAATTCTTCACACATATTTATTTATGATGCAACTCTGTAAATAAATAAGTTTTGAGCCTTTTTCTACTCAATACCCTTTTTCCCTTGAGTTAAACGTCGTTGGTCTCCATTCCTTAGGGCAGCTAGCTACCCAAAAGTGCAAATAGGTGTAGTAGGAGCCGGAACAGCCAGGGTATTTGAAGAGGCAAGACAGTCGACAGAAGGATTGCTTCACGTTGCCTTTACGCCATCAAAAGGTAACTTAACTTTTTATTTAGACACAATTTCTATACACTCCATTTTAGTCTTTATATCTGCAACCTGTCCATTTTTAAGCATTTTACTAGTGTATGAGTTTACAATATCATCGTTAGATATGCACCAATTGGTTGGATGACCCTCCAACTTGATTTGTGTGACTATGTCTATGAATGATGTGACCTATAATCCTTGTCATAGTTCCATAACTTTCAATTTCGACACAATATTACACTCCACTTTACTCTTTATATCTGCAACCTGTGCATCTTCAAACATTTACTTATGTAGGAATTTACGATATCATCGTTGTATATGCTTGGTTTATGAGACTATGGATCATGTGCCCTGTAAACCCTTGTCATAGTTTGTTTCCATAAATTATAGAGCATCTAAGATCATATATAGGTTTATGAGATGATGAATTATTATTGAGCCAAGCTAAAATTTGTTCTCCGTGGCATTCCCTTATCAATGTTCATGTATTTTTTAATGTGTTTGCATCCATCAAACCGATATATATATATATATATATATATATATATATATAGGAAATGTATGAGTGGTCGTACATACAGTGTTACAGTCTTGGGTGGTTCATTCTCTTTGTTTTAATTATTTCAGCAACTGGTAAAGTCTTGGCTTCGGAGCTCCCAGATAAAGTTGGCAAAAGGTCCTCTGTCTTATACCCGGCTTCGCTAAAAGCAGGCAATGATATTGGTGTGTGTTGTTAGGTTTTCTCAATTCAGTTGAGCTTATTGTGTTGACCACATAGGAAAAAAAGATTAGGACTGAATAAACAAAATAGAATATAGGATTCATATCCTGTACAATTTTATTTATGCAGTTGCATAAGTATTGCATATCCTTGATGGAGATGTGCAGTAATGCTATACCGGGAGAAGTAGATTAGTAAATTACATTTATTACTTGGCTTTCATGTTCAAAGTGATAGTATTCCAAAGGTTGAAAAGCAATTGTACATTCTGCTCTTTCTCTTTCCATGTAGATGAACTAATGACTAAATCTATGTTGGCCAGAAACATAAGTGAAGATAGCTAACTGTAAAGTTATTTTATTTTAATATCATTCTAGATTGACTGACCATCTTTACTCTGCTTCATGTTTGACATATGAACCGTAGAGGAAGGGTTGTCCAATCGTGGGTTTGAAGTTACCAGGCTGAATACATACACAACAGTAAGCCGTCTTTAAACCTACTAGACAAGCCCTATAATTCATTGCATATATTATTTGTTTTAGCCATCAATTTCATATGGGTTTTCCGTCGTGGTTAACCGTTATATTTCTTTTTTTTCTTATCCTGATAGGTTCCTGTACATAATGTTGATACGGTGCTCCTGAAAGAGGCACTGTCTGCTCCTGTTCTTTCTGTAGCTTCACCTTCAGC
>NC_025691.1:29167886-29169142 GCF_000633955.1 Camelina sativa | reverse complement strand
GAGGCACTGTCTGCTCCTGTTCTTTCTGTAGCTTCACCTTCAGCAATTCGGTATGCGCCATCACTTATCATCCTATTGCAACTCATCATCTGTCTGTTTTTTGATCACCCGTTATTGGTGCAGCAAAACGTCTTTCATATAATCTCTTTAATATGGTCGAGTGGGTTTGGTCCATCGCGTACTTGATTTCGACAGGGCCTGGCTGAATCTGATTCAAAATGATGAGCAATGGAGTAATCACGTTGCCTGTATTGGAGAGACAACTGCTTCAGCTGCAAGACGACTAGGATTGAAAAACGTGTACTACCCAGAGGCACCGGGACTTGAAGGGTAATATCTTAATCTTTTTATATGTTTTTGAAAATGTCAACTAGAGTCCTCTTTTCACATAACTTAGCGATTGAGTATTATTGTCACCTGGATTTGCAATGGGTTTGAGTGTGTGTGTGTGGCAGGTGGGTCGAGAGCATCATGGAAGCTCTAGTTGCTCACAAAAATAAAAATAATAAGTAACTCTATTAGCAGCAATTGAATGTTCCACCTTCTCATAGTGGAGGACTCTGGATAGGGACAATGTCTGTAATTTAGAAGACAAGGTAAAAGAAACCGCATGATGGTGTTGATAAAAATCCTCGAGCCCTTTTAGATATCTTGTGTAGCTTACTACTAGCTTCTCTACCGACAAAGTATATAATGGTCTGAATACTAGCAACATCATAAGGTATCTAAAAACAATCGTAGTGTGTTTTTTCATCTGAAATTATTGTTCATTTTTTTTTTTTATAAATACTTTCAAATATCAAATTGAAGTTAAATTAAATTCTTGTTAGAATACTTTTATTAGTGTTTTTTATCCAATTGCAATCTTGTTTTTATTGTTGCATGCTAATAAAACGTATTGGTATAATATATATTTGCATGTTTAGCCACTATCAAGAGTATCTAGATGGATCGTGGGAAAACAAATTCTACGTAGAACACAAAAAGTCTTCTCGTTTGGTGACTGAATATTAATTTGAATCAATATTTATTTATTAGGACCACAGGTTAAAATTGGCCTCGTGATCTTAAAATATGCTTTCGAAAGGTCCAACAACAACCATGTGGTCAATGCCGACTACGAATTTGATTGAAAATTCAAAAGATGAAGTGGGTCATCACCATTCATCATTAATATTCCAATCTTTTATACTAAACAACTTTATTTCGACACATGCGGTCTGCAAAGGCGGCCTGTTACGTTATAATCGTTTACT
>NC_025691.1:29160122-29165749 GCF_000633955.1 Camelina sativa | reverse complement strand
GAGGCACTGTCTGCTCCTGTTCTTTCTGTAGCTTCACCTTCAGCAATTCGGTATGCGCCATCACTTATCATCCTATTGCAACTCATCATCTGTCTGTTTTTTGATCACCCGTTATTGGTGCAGCAAAACGTCTTTCATATAATCTCTTTAATATGGTCGAGTGGGTTTGGTCCATCGCGTACTTGATTTCGACAGGGCCTGGCTGAATCTGATTCAAAATGATGAGCAATGGAGTAATCACGTTGCCTGTATTGGAGAGACAACTGCTTCAGCTGCAAGACGACTAGGATTGAAAAACGTGTACTACCCAGAGGCACCGGGACTTGAAGGGTAATATCTTAATCTTTTTATATGTTTTTGAAAATGTCAACTAGAGTCCTCTTTTCACATAACTTAGCGATTGAGTATTATTGTCACCTGGATTTGCAATGGGTTTGAGTGTGTGTGTGTGGCAGGTGGGTCGAGAGCATCATGGAAGCTCTAGTTGCTCACAAAAATAAAAATAATAAGTAACTCTATTAGCAGCAATTGAATGTTCCACCTTCTCATAGTGGAGGACTCTGGATAGGGACAATGTCTGTAATTTAGAAGACAAGGTAAAAGAAACCGCATGATGGTGTTGATAAAAATCCTCGAGCCCTTTTAGATATCTTGTGTAGCTTACTACTAGCTTCTCTACCGACAAAGTATATAATGGTCTGAATACTAGCAACATCATAAGGTATCTAAAAACAATCGTAGTGTGTTTTTTCATCTGAAATTATTGTTCATTTTTTTTTTTTATAAATACTTTCAAATATCAAATTGAAGTTAAATTAAATTCTTGTTAGAATACTTTTATTAGTGTTTTTTATCCAATTGCAATCTTGTTTTTATTGTTGCATGCTAATAAAACGTATTGGTATAATATATATTTGCATGTTTAGCCACTATCAAGAGTATCTAGATGGATCGTGGGAAAACAAATTCTACGTAGAACACAAAAAGTCTTCTCGTTTGGTGACTGAATATTAATTTGAATCAATATTTATTTATTAGGACCACAGGTTAAAATTGGCCTCGTGATCTTAAAATATGCTTTCGAAAGGTCCAACAACAACCATGTGGTCAATGCCGACTACGAATTTGATTGAAAATTCAAAAGATGAAGTGGGTCATCACCATTCATCATTAATATTCCAATCTTTTATACTAAACAACTTTATTTCGACACATGCGGTCTGCAAAGGCGGCCTGTTACGTTATAATCGTTTACTATTGTTATCAATTCGGAATATTTCGAACAAAAACCAATCTATTTGGTTGAAACTCTCCTCAAAGATTTCAATTTTTAATAATTTTATGTCTTTTTAATTCAATAAGTCTTACTGTCTAACATACGACTTCGCACCGATTGATATAGACAACCCATCTATAATATTGTTATCTGCTAAGCTATGTTAAATAAAAGAACTACTTGGATAGTCTTAACTTGAATGCGTTATGCCTGCTAGACTAACTTGTTTTGTAATGTTAACAGGAAAAACAAATTATAAAATAGTATATTTTAACAACTTATGCAAAATATATCGTACCGAGTGTTTTTATAAATAATTGATTAAGTAACAAAAAAAAAAATACAAGCAGTAACTACACTCTTTTCTATTCCTTTGGTTCAAAATCTAAATTACTAATCCAACTTTCTTACGGGAAAGAGGTTAATTTTGAGGAGAAAACTTTCGTAGCTTTGGGATAAGGATAACTGTATTTGTCTTACTTCGAATAGAGGAGGTATACAAACAAAAACTATGAGTCCATTACCTAAAAGTCTAATAAAATATTGGGTTTCTATTGCAATTGCTTATGTCCTGCCAAAAGTTGTTTTTTTTTATATTATACTGTTTGGTCAGCGAAAACGGTCTAAGCTCTGTTTCTTTCTTTCCTCTCACCTTCCTTTAATGATCCTTTTTAGTTCCCTTCATCTCATTGTTCTTGAGACCATCTCCGAACTCATTGGAAATCAGAAACAATGGAAGTGATGAGTTTGACTGCTCCATCTTCACCAAGGCAATTCACTGGTTGCTTCTTAAGCGCACCAACAAGCCCTAGAAGAATCACAGAGTTTTATAGAGAGTTTGATGAGGCCGCAACAAGATTCAACTTCTCCGACCGTCTTACTGTTCCTTTTGATTGGGAAGACACTCCTGGAACTCCTAGGAAGATCATCGATGATGATGACGAAGATGATACTGTTGATGATTTCGCCTTCGAGATCGGTGAGAAGCTCGAGACGACGTCACTTTTTGCTGAAGAGCTTTTTGATGGAGGCAAAATCAAACCCTTGAAGCCTCCTCCGTATTTACAATTAGACCATCATCATCATCATCATCATAAGCCTCAGATTTTATCTCCAAGGTCTCCAAGATCGCCTATTGCTCATGGTAAAAACATTATCCGCAAAGCTTTCTCCCCAAGAAAGAAACCGGTACAGCTGGTGGATCCTTTTGAGGTCGCCATGGATAAAGCTCGGAACGGCGTAGAAGAAGAGAGAGGGAGAGGGAGACGTCAAAACTCGAGCCGTAGAGTCGCCCGATCACTTTCTCCTTTCCGGGTTTCGGCTTATCCATGGGAAGAACAAGAACAAGAACAGAGAGAGGTACAAGAACAGAGGAAAGGGTCTTTGACTTCTTCTAATCCGTCCACATCTTCATCAACTTGTGTGTCTTGCAAGTCATCTTCCTCAAGAAAGTGGAGGCTAAAAGACTTTCTTCTGTTCCGAAGCGCATCAGAGGGAAGATCAAGGCATAACAAAGACTCCGTAAAGACGTTTTCGGGTTTGTTTAGGAAGCAAGAAGACACCAAGAACTCGAGTTCACGAGGAAAAGGGTCATCATCTGTCTCCGCCCATGAGTTCCATTACATGGCTAAGAAAGCAGAAACAAAAGATTTGAAGAAGAAGACTTTCTTGCCTTACATGCAAATAGGAAGATTCGCCTTCTAAATTCATTATTCTAAAGCCAAAAGTAAAAAAGATTTTATTTTTTTGTTCAATTTAGTTATGTGAAGGACCAAGTCTCTTCTTCTCTCTTGTCTTGTGTGGTTGATTTGCGTTCAGAAGCTTGTAGAAATGAACATTTCTTGTTCACATTAATTTTGCTATATATATGCGTTAGTGTGACTATCCATCTTGTTACATCTACACAGAATTAAGTCTCGAACCACAGATGTTGATTTCGTTCTTCTTAGAAAACATTTTATTTTAGAAATGATGCAGACATTATAAAAGATATCCCGGTAATTCCATCTGTACTTCTCTATCAAGTGATCAAACTCTAACTGAAAATACTGTTATTAGGTTTTCATATAGATTCTAATTTAAACTTGTCCAAGCTCCAACTAAGAAAGTTGGCTTTCTTGTATGTCATTTTTTCTGTTGGTGTTTGATTCTAATTCATTTCTTTAAAAACTGCTCATCGCTTTACATACCTGATCATAATTAAAGATATTTAATATATAATTTGGTTTGATCTTGTAGTACGAATCTGAATAGCCTCATCTACTTAGCGTCTTCAGTCACCCTGTTGATATTGAAGGTGTTTCGGTTATCCAATCTTGAAGATGCTTGATTGGATCTTTCTGATTGCCTTCTACTGAATGATATGTGTTGGAAGATGGTAATGATCAATGGGTTGTTCTCAAAGAGTCAAAGTATGGATTATCCACTGATGGTGCATGGTGGGTATCTCATTCAGTTCACAATAGTCAAGTGGTGTGTCGAAGTCATATAGTTCTTCCGCTCATTTTTTTAGGTGTCTGCACTTGTGCCAATCCTAAAGGTTGCTTGGTCGTTAGATTGATGTTCTGAAATGTGGTTCTCTGAAAATTTTAGTAACTACTATTTTTAACTTCACGAGAACTTTAAGAAGAATTTGAAGCTATGTAATTCTTTATAAAGATGTAAGTGATCGCAAGAGCACAGCTATGCCAATGCAGTAAAATGCAAGTAGTTAAACAAGGGCAAATCATTAGATCATGTTCACTGCTATATGCTATGTGAAAGTTTAAAAACCCTAACTAAGCTGCAAGTGTATGGAGAAGTCGACGTAGCATTTAGGGACGAATCCATGGTAAAAAAAAAGTGAACAACAAACAAGTATGCAAGATACTATCTAATTAAGCTAAGAAGATGAGAGATTTTTGGTTCTTGAAAACAAACTAATTAAACTAGAAAATAAATGAAACAATATCAACCAGCAATTTTAAAGATAAACTATTCAAAAAGGTAGAAGGCATAGAGAGTAAGGTAACTGAACAAACCAATTTATTAAGATCAACTCGACAACATAACTTACACAGTAAATTAACTCATTAATTTCATAATTTTATAATTCCTCGGTGGAAAACGTAATTAGATCAACTTTCCGTTTGCATTTAGGCAACCAACATGCATGAATTACAAGTCCGTTAAATCCGTGATCAAGTTCCTGATTCTCCTAATCATCCATAATTTCATTGATTAGGTATGAAAAAAAAATCATATATTTTCTGGATGCAAAATGTTCATGGTCTACATTTTGTCTAGCACCAATCTACTACCAAATGAAGGGGAACATGTCAAGATTTTAAATTATTCATTTCTATAGATTTTAAATTGAACCGTCACCGTTATAAATATTTCTTAACACATCAAAGTTTGCAAGGAATATTGGCCTATAAAGATGGAGCAAAAATATCAGAAAAAAAAAGAACGTAAAAGAATCAAAGAAATCAACGGCTACAAATCAAAGTGTACACTACAAGCTTATTAAATTATGTATATTTCCTTGATTTATATACTGTATTTAACTATTTGGTCACAGCTATATCTTTCTTGTACATGTACATACGATCTTCTTAGTTTGGTGCATCAACGAATCAGAATCAATAAATTGATTAAAGCACTTTAGCAAGCTCTGTATTATTCTCTTTATATACGTCCCTTCGTTTCTTTAATCTTCGGTATAAACCACTTATTCACAAGAGAAACTAAACAGTAGTATACTAAAAGATAAAAAAGTGCAAAAAGAAAAAACAAAATCAGAGAGCGCCATTTTCAATAACTTTGACCGCTTTGGGATTGAACTCGTGAATTTTCAATAACATTCGCTAACGTTTAAACCAACACGAAAAAGAATCGAAAGAGAGAAACTAATCAAGAATGAGCTGATGATGGTGTCTGTGTTGGAGGCTCATGGTCTAAAGAGTCTTGTTTCTCTCCATCAGTTTCATCTAGATCTGCCACGTGTCCTTCAGATTCAGCTGAGACGCCCGAGGAAGTGTGGTGCAAAGGCTGACGAGGAGGAGGAGGAGGCGACGGAGACGGCCGGTGGGGAATGATGTGGCCGTCGATACAAGAACCACATCTACTCTCAGCCCATCTCTCCATATCGTAGTGTCCATACCCTAAGATGGTTTTGCCGGAGCAAAGCCGTCCAATAACGCTAGCAACAACACAGAGAACAGTGACGACGATAAAGACGGCGATAAAAGGACCAATGGTGGAGTTGCCGGAGGAGGAGACGGAGGATGAGTGTTGTGGATACTCCGTGGCTGGTGGTGGTTGCCAGTACAACGGCATTGACGCCATTGTTAATAGAAGAAGGAGAGAC
>NC_025691.1:29157772-29159764 GCF_000633955.1 Camelina sativa | reverse complement strand
GACTCTAATGTTAAAAAAAAAAAAAAAAAAAAAAAAAAAAAAAAAAAAAAAAAAAAAAAAAAAAAAAAAAAAANAAAAAAAAAAAAAAAAAAAAAAAAAAAAAAAAAAAAAAAAAAAAAAAAAAAATGTTAATGGGAAGAAGAATTTGCCTTCTTAAATGGTGAACCTTTGAGAAAATATTTTAATATTTAATTTTATATTTTGTAAGAAAAGAAAAATGAAGTGAAATGGTGAAGACAGTGCATTAACCTGCAGGAGAGAGACCTTAAGGGTCTGTAAAAAAAGGACAAGAGCTAGAGAATCTATCGAGAAACAAGAGACTTCAGGTCAAATTTGGACCGAGAACGACGACAACACTAATAATTATATAAAAACAAAACTAATAGTAGTGAATAGTAATTAAGAATTCAGATTTTACTTTAATTTAATAAATAAAAATGATGGTAACTTTTGGTTAATTTTGGTCTTTGAGCGAACTCACTTTTTCAGGTTCTGTCTGAAGTTATAGCGTAAACATGGAAATTGGAAAACAACGTTGTCATTTGTGTGTTAAGTGGCATCCACTAAGCTACTTAGCTTCCTTCCGTACTCTCGCTTGTGGCGCGTGACTCCCAGTGTATCTTTGCTTTTCATAAAATATTTTCAAAATACATACAACCTTTTCAGACTACGACCCATGGATTAATCTAACAATATGATCAAAATCTAACTATAAAATTTCATAATAGCCATTGAATTAAAGATAACACAAGTAGTCGACTAATCTAAACTATATTTATATACTCTTTCGGTTTCATAAAAGTATCATTTTAAGATAAAATTTTTGTTTCATAAGCGTGTCATATTGTATTTACAAGAGAAAATTTATCAACAAAATATCAATTATAACCGTATTGTTTCAACTTATTAAATGTAAAGAGAATTTAATTTAGTGTATTATAGTAAGGCATAAGAAAAATTGATATATTTTTTTAAATATATGTGAAAATGCTAGAATGACAATTCTTTAGGAAACAAAGAAAATATAAAATTTTAAAACTAAATTAATATAAATATATTATTAAAATAGTTTTTGCAAAGTAGCGCGGATATACACCTATATATATATTTTTTTATCTCATCAGCATTCCATTCCAACTCTTCTAGAGTTGATACCACTATTAATTTGGAACTTCTTTTTGCTTCCCTTCTAACTCATTGTTGATTTCGAATTTTTTTTTTAAAAGAATCGATAATAATAAAGATTATTGTTTATAGTCTCCACCATATGCTCTTCGATGTAAAACGTAATATTAATATCCATAAGAAGTGAAGGAAAGAAGTGTTTACGATGAGTAGAAACTGAAAAAATCAGTTACATGAACTTGCATTTTGCATATTTTGCTAGTCCCCAAAACAAACATTCACAACAAAGACTAAAATTGGGAGGTGGGAGCTAAAAACCAAAAGAGCTAATAATGTCCTCATAAATGATTTGATATTGCACAAACATTATTCAATATCATATGTCCTAGGATCTGTTTATTTATTTATTTTTTTTGAACAAACTTTGGATCAAACTTACTATTGTAGACATTAAAATTGGCTTAATATATAAAACGAAAAATGCTCAAAAATGTATACTACTTTTAATGTTCAGTTAGGAAGTGCATCCCATAATTGTATCCTTTTAACTTCCCCTTCTTATATCCGCAAGTTAATATATGAAGGATGAACACCAAACTAAAGGGTAAGCTACTGTGTCGACAAAAAAAAAAAAAATAAGGGTAAGTTACTGACAAGAAAGGTAGCATATAATTGGGTAACATGACAGTTAACAAAATAGCTTTCTCCATCGAAAGCCTTATGTTTCATTTGCATTCCTTGGATTAAATTTTGACCTTGTGAATCTACATGATCTGCACATATCATACATTTCCACATACAGAAGAAACCTTCACGGAGAAGCCTTTAGAGGAACCGTGTCGGCATGTACTCGTTGATTCTAAGGGG